>NW_027189798.1:0-87058 GCF_040958095.1 Procambarus clarkii | reverse complement strand
ACGAAGCGGGTGAGGTCTTCGGCTTCCTTTTGATGTGGAAGAGTTAATCCTTGTGGATTAGCATGACGGCATCGTATCTGAAAACATCGTCACATCACCGTAGACCCGAGTTGATCTGTTTCCTAGTTAGCACCTCTGAGGGTGAGAATTTTTCATAATATTGCGTAAACTGTCCAGTGCCGCGCCCCTGTGGCTGTTCTGCTATTATGTTGTTCTGGTGTGTACTGCTTTCTAGTTACAATCATCAGAGGTGCCCAGAGGTCATCACAAATCATCACAGGTCACCACAAATCATCACAAATCATCACAGGTCACCACAGATCATTCCAGGTCACCACAGATCATCACAGGTCACCACAGATCATCACAGATCCTCACAGGTCACCACAGATCCTCACAGGTCACCACAGATCCTCACAGGTCACCACAGATCCTCACAGGTCACCACAGATCATCATAGGTCGCCACAGATCCTCACAGGTCACCACAGATCATCACAGGTGCCCACAGGTCACATCAGATCATCACAGGTGCCCACAGTTTACCACAGATCATCACACGTGCTCACAAATCACCACAAATCATCAAAGGCCGCCACAGGTGCCCACAGATCATTACAAGTGCTCAATATTATCAGAGGTGCCCCCAAATCATCACAGGTGCCCACAGATCATTACAAGTGCTCCATATCATCAAAGATGCCCCAGATCATCACAGGAAACCTTAGATTATCAAAGGTGCTCACAGGTGCCCACAGGTTACCATAGATCATAACAGGTACCCAGAGGTCACCGCAGATAATCACAAGTGGCCACATGTCACCACAGATCATCACAGGTGCCCTCAGGTCCACAGAGATCATCAATGGTGCACACAGGTCTACACAGGTGCACTAACCTTTCCTGGTCTTCCACAGGTGCACTAACCTTTCCTGGTCTTCCACAGGTGTACTACGTGGTGCTGGCGTGGTCTCTGTGGACTTTTCCACAGACTCAGAGGGCTCCAGAAGACCCCCATGAGAGTGTCATTCTGGCGGACCCCACTCGACACTACCACCTCCCAGGTCAGTACAACTCCCACCTCCCTGGTCAGTAACACTACCACCTCCCTGGTCAGTGACACTACCACCTCCCTGGTCAGTGACACTACCACCTCCCAGGTCAGTACAACTCCCACCTCCCTGGTCAGTGACACTACCACCTCCCTGGTCAGTAACACTACCACCTCCCTGGTCAGTGACACTACCACCTCCCTGGTCAGTAACACTACCACCTCCCTGGTCAGTGACACTACCACCTCCCTGGTCAGTAACACTACCACCTCCCTGGTCAGTGACACTACCACCTCCCTGGTCAGTGACACTACCACCTCCCTGGTCAGTGACACTACCACCTCCCAGGTCAGTGACACTACCACCTACCTGGTCAGTGACACTACCACCTCCCTGGTCAGTGACACTACCACCTCCCTGGTAAGTGACACTACCACCTCCCAGGTCAGTGACACTTCCACCTCCACGGTCAGTGACACTACCACCTCCCTGGTCAGTGACACTACCACCTCCCAGGTCAGTAACACTACCACCTCCCTGGTCAGTAACACTACCACCTCCCTGGTCAGTAACACTACCACCTCCCTGGTCAGTAACACTACCACCTCCCTGGTCAGTAACACTACCACCTCCCTGGTCAGTAACACTACCACCTCCCTGGTCAGTGACACTACCACATCCACGGTCAGTGCTGCTCCCATCTCCAAGGTCATTGGCACTACCACCTCATAGGTCAGTGACATTACCACCTCCCAGATCAGTAACACTCTCCCCTCCTATGTCAGTGATACTACCCCATCCCAGGTCAGTGACACTACTATCTCCCAGGTCAGTGACACTACCACCTCCCAGGTCAGTGACACTCCCACCTCCCAGGTCAGTTACCCTTCCACCTCCCAGGTCAGTGACACTCCCCCTCCCTGTTACGGCCCTATTGGGTCGTAACCGGGTTCTTCTCTGATATTAGAGTTTGGGTATCCGGCCCGTAGTTAGTAGTGGCTTTCAAGGGGTGTGTTCCGTAACGCAAGTTAAATTAAAGGGGAAGGGATACTAATGCACTACTTTATATATATATTTCTATCACCACCATAAATAAATATCTCACAGTCACACGGGGTTGCTATAACTACACTTATGTACAATAACTTGTCTTCCTCTGAAGACACGGGATGCTCCACAGTGCTCACGATGAGTAGCCCTGGTTCTCTTCTATGTGGCCCACGATGAATCCTCTGATTCTCTCGGTGAATCTACCCTGGCCACAGGCCAGCCAAATTACAGTCCCACTGGGTGCACCGTCATGGAGGCCTTCAACCACAAATCCAGCCTGTAGCTGGCAGGTTCCAACCAGCTCCGCTGTGTAGGCCACTCCACGACCGATACTAGGGTTGCGAGCCCTAGGCAGGAGCCTCGTGTGATTCCGCAGATCACTCTCCTCTCTCCGCACCACAGTGGCTAGTCTCTTCCACCAGCCAGCCCCCAAACGAGACGATTCATGGTACTGCTACGTCACAGGCAGGCTAACACACTCAACAGTGTTCGTCCGGGGGTGACTCACAGCTTCTGCAGCAAACACATTGGGCAGAGGTCATTGGGCAGAGTTTCTTTCACCCTATGCACCTGTTACCTAGCCAGGTACCTAGTAAAATAGGTACCTGGGTGTTAGTCAGCTGTCACGGGCTGCTTCCTGGGGGTGGAGGCCTGGTCGAGGACCGGGCCGCGGGGACACTGAAATGCCCCGAAATCATCTCAAGATAACCTCAAGATAACACGTGGAGAGAATTTAGCTGCCTTGGGTAGACTGATCCAACGTCCAATACAGCAGTCTCAGGTCGACTTTGCAATCAGACACGTCATTAGTACTAGGGCTAAGGAACCTCACTTACAGGCTTAGACACAAACGTCCACCTATCCACTCCATAGATGGCGTTGCTGTCTAAGCGCCACCTCACCAGAGGTCAGCAGTGGCTATGTTACGAGCTGATCAAGACGGGAAACCAGCTCCTGTGGCTGGTATATCTCGTCCTCACTAGATGGCGTCGTCCATTTGGAGGGGGTTTCGGGAGCAGACTCACAGATGGCGATGTCGTCACTGCTCCGTGCTCGGACGCTGGACTCTGGTCCGTAACACCTCCCCACCAAAAAGAATTTGGTTTTTTGGAATTTGGAATTTGGTCATTAACACTACCGCCTCCCATGTCAGTGACACTACCACCTCCCAGGTCAGTGACACTACAACTTCCCAAGTCAGTAACACTACAACCTCCCAGGTCAGGGACCTTTCCCCCTACTAGGTCAGAGACACTCCACCTCCAGAGTCAGTGACACTACCACCTCCCAGGTAAGTGACACTCGGACCTCCCAGGTCAGTGACAATCCCACCTCCCAGGTCAATGACACTCACCTCCCAGGTCAGTGACACTCCCACCTCCCAGGTCAGTGATACTACCTCCTCCCAGGTCAGTTACAATCCCACCTCCAAGGTCAGTGACACTCCCACCTCCCAGGTCAGTGATACTACCACCTCTCAGGTCAGTGATACTACCACCTCCAAGTTCAGTGACACTACCACCTCCCCGCTCAGTGACACTCCCACCTCCCATGTCAGTGACACACCCACCTCCCAGGTAAGTGACACTCCCACCTCCCAGGTCAGTGACACTATAACCTCCCTGGTCATTGACATTCCCACCTCCCAGGTCAGTAACAATAACACCTCCCATGTCAGTGACACTCCCACCTCCCAGGTCAGTGACATTACCCAATCCCAGGTCAGTGACACTGCCCCTCCCAAGTCAGTGACACTACTACAGTAGTGTAAAAGGAGACAAATTGGGGTAAAATTTTTCAGAAACGGCTGGGCACTTCCATGCCGACTTGACCCTGGCAGGCGGATTCGACCAAACCGCTTGTTTTAGGTGGTTAGGTTAGGGCACAGTCAGCGCGCACCTGGCTGGCTGGCGGGGTGGGGTGGTCCATTCCCCCCTGGGGTCCCGGAGGGCCCACCACCCAGGGTGTACCTGAGGAACTGGTGCCCTATCCTAACCTGTTTTCCTGTACGATTTGTCTCGTGCTTTTAAGATGAGTCTAGGGCCTCAAGAAGGGGGTCTCTACTTATGAGAGGTACCGAGGATGAATGTTCAATAGTTGGAAACCAAAAAAATACACTGGTGAAAGGCATATAAACGTTTTTGGAGTATTTTAATGGCATGAGCAAAATTCACGATTTGTCCCGGGGGTGTTACGAGAGTACTACGGTATCAATTTGGGGGCCCTTACTTTTGAATGGATCAGAGGGTGAATGTTCAATAGATTCAAACCAAGAAACACAGTTGAAAGCGAATATAGAAGTTTTTGGAGTACTTTAATGAGGCTATGACTGAATAGTATAGGGAGCCCTTGGGCACAGCTCCATTTTCTGTAATGGTCAGAGGTGGATAACCCCAGTGGGCGTCAAGCATACAAGGGGGGGGGTCAAGATTCCTTACAAAGACCAAGTTGGATATATATAGGTGTAGTAAGCCTTATCTTGAATTTGCATGATACTGTGGGGTACATTGACATATGAAGGGCGAGTCATAGAACAGGATCTGCATGTGAGATGGGTCATATTGGGGTTTTAAAGAAGTTAAGATAGCTTTAAAGAGTTCTGTGTGTTTGATAGTGGGGAAATGTTCAGTCAATAATTCTCGTGTTTTGAATCTGAATGAGGGGTCCTAGTTTGCGTTCTAGTCGTAAAATGAGTTCCTTAGTATATTTGCTATGGAAAATGAGCTTTCAGTACTCTATATAATTTGAAATGAGGTCAAGAAAGACATGTTTATGTGCGAGAAGAGTCAGGTTGGAAACTGTTTATTCCAGTCATCCCCCCTTGGCTTTGCTCCGTTTTCTGTAGCTAAAGTAAAGATTCCATTTTCTGTGGCATTCAGTTGATTACTGGTGAAAAAGGCATACTTGCATTTTTGTATGGTTCTAACCTGTTTATAGATTTTATAGATATATTTTTCGGGCCTCAAATTAGATTTTAATATGAAAAATAGCATCAAATGTATGTCTATCTTTTGTAATAAACGTTACAAGCATTAACAATACCTGTGATATTTCATAGAATACGAAAAGAAGTTTAAATAGTGGGGCCTCAGCCATATTGTGTTGGGTTTGACACTCCAAACATTAATTTGACCCTCTTAAATATACTATGAAGGAAAGTAGTTGAGTGGTTTAAGCAATTTAATATGTACTAAGAGTCTGTTCATATTAAATTGCAATTTATAACATCATAATAGTTTGCAGCTATTGTGGTGGGGGCCCAATAACTTCATATAACACATTGACTGGCAGTATCTGTTGCTATGAAATGCTTTTTGAAATCATGTGTTAAAATTTAAAAGTCGACTCTATCAGTTGCCATTTATGTCAGTGCCGTGGTATATCAAGTGCAAAGGTTTTCAGAAAATGTTACACCTCCACCTTTCAAAAAGTGAAAAGATGAATTCATTTTGGCATTACTTTGGAAGTTTTTTAATGATAGCACATGCTTAAACAAACTCGCTGGCAAAAACACTCATTTTTTTTTTTTGTTCAACTTACACAAATAAACCCAGGGCTTTCACATTCGTGCAAAATACTTAGTCCCCCCTAAACTTAAAACAGTTGCACAATCTTACTTAAACACATTGCTAAACTCTTATACACAAACAAAAACTCAATTTTTAACTTACACAAATAAACACGGGCTTTGCACATTCACACACAAAAAATGCTTAGTCCCCCCTAGACTTGAACACACAATCTTACGGTGCTTTAATTGCCAAAGCCTTCCAAACCTGCACTGGGTCATTAGTCATACATAGAATCAGGGAGAAAAATATCTGCTTCAATATATAAAAAAAAAATAATACAACAAGTTTTGCGCACTAAATTTTGAAAAAGAAATTGAAAACATGCCCATGCACTCGGCCCCAGGTCCAGACTCATGGAATTCAATATTTATAAAGAAATGCAAAGTGCCGGTAGCACAGGCACTCAATATAGTGTGGAGGAAGAGCTTGGACACGGGGGAGATACCAGATGCACTTAAAGTAGCAGACATAGCCCCTCTACACAAGGGAGGGAGCAAAGCATTGGCAAAAAATTATAGACCAGTTGCACTAACATCGCACATCATAAAAGTATTTGAGAGAGTGATTAGGAGTCAGGTCACCAATTTCATGGAGACCAATGACCTTCACAACCCAGGCCAACATGGATTTCGAGCGGGAAGATCGTGCCTCTCACAGCTACTTGAGCACTATGACAAAGTCACTGAGGCATTAGAAGAGAAACAGAATGCTGATGTGATATACACGGACTTCGCAAAGGCTTTCGATAAATGTGACCATGGCGTGATAGCACACAAAATGAAGTCAATGGGAATAACCGGTAAAGTAGGACGCTGGATACTCAGTTTTCTGTCAAACAGGACTCAGCGAGTAACTGTCAACCACATAACATCTAGTCCAAGTGCAGTGAAAAGCTCTGTACCTCAGGGTACAGTCCTTGCACCGCTGCTTTTCCTTATTCTCATATCAGATATAGACAAAAATACAAGTCACAGCTTCGTATCATCCTATGCAGATGACACAAAAATCAGTATGAAAATTACCTCGGCTGAGGACATTGAAAAACTTCAAGCTGATATAAACAAAGTTTTCGACTAGGCATCAGAAAATAACATGATGTTTAACAGTGATAAATTCCAGGTACTCAGGTACGGTAAAAATGAGGACCTTAAACATAATACAGAGTACAAAACACAATCAAATGTACCCATAGTAGGAAAACAGCATGTAAAGGATTTGGGAATAATAATGTCTGACGACCTAACGTTTAAGGAGCATAACCAAGCAAATATTGCGACAGCCAGAAAAATGATAGGATGGATTACGAGAACTTTCAAATCCAGGGATCCCATCACAATGGTTGTACTCTTCAAGTCACTTGTGTTGTCCCGTCTTGAGTACTGTTCAGTACTCACTTCCCCCTTCAGAGCAAGAGAGATTGCTGAAATAGAGGGAATACAGAGAACATATACGGCACGCATAGATGCAATAAAGCACCTAAATTATTGGGATCGTTAAAAGCCCTCCAAATGTACTCACTAGAAAGAAGACGAGAGAGATATCAAATAATATACACCTGGAAGATACTGGAGGGCCAAGTACCAAATCTACACAGTAAAATAACAACGTACTGGAGTGAACGACATGGAAGAAAATGTAGAATAGAACCAATGAAGAGCAGAGGTGCCATAGGCACAATCAGAGAACACTGTATAAGCATCAGAGGTCCGCGGTTGTTCAACGTCCTCCCAGCAAGCATAAGAAATATTGCCGGAACAACCGTGGACATTTTCAAGAGGAAACTAGATTTATTCCTCCAAGGAGTGCCGGACCAACCGGGCTGTGGTGGGTATGTGGCCCTGCGGGCCGCTCCAAGCAACAGCCTGGTGGACCAAACTCTCACAAGTCAAGCCTGGCCTCGGGCCGGGCTTGGGGAGTAGAAGAACTCCCAGAACCCCATCAACCAGGTAACCAGGTAACTCTTGAATAAATAGTCCAACCACTTGGGCTGGACGGTAGAGCGACAGCCTTACTTCATGCAGGTCGGCGTTCAATCTCCTGACCATCCAAGTGGTTGGGCCACCATTCCTTCCTCCCATCTTATTCCCAAATCCTTATCCTGACTCCTTCCCAGTGCTACATGGTCGTAATGGCTTGGCGCTTTCTCCTGTTAGTTCCATTCCATTCTTGACTAAATAACTAGCATTAAGTTTTAAGTCAATCTAATATCCCTATCTCACGGCCCCCCCAGAACTCTGCACATTCCCGCCCTCCAACAAATTCCAAAGCACACGCGGCAATAGACATGTTTTTCGCCCAACTGTATTTACTTAAAATAATAATACGTCAGATAGAAAGAGTTTCGCATTGCTATTATATTTACCTTATAAAGCCTCTCTATAAAAATGATATGCCACTGCGTATTATGATTGTTTTATAATAATATTGCATAAATACTTACACGATTTCATAAACAAAAAGAAATTTTAATGAGCCATGTTTGGAAGGCATCATCATTACGATAAATACAAACTTTTAAGACTAACTAAAAAGATTTATCTCATAGAGGAAGATTTATTCTTCAGGATATATGTTATTGTTTAAGAGTTTAATTCTATATAAAAAAGTTGCCAATCTTATCAAAACTCTGGCCAAATTTTTTTTATTTTAAAGGTTTTCCAAGGGAGTAAATCTTGCTTCCTCGCTTTCTCCCACATGTTTCCTCATTTGGACTGGATGCAGAGTAACCTTCGTGCAAGTCCTGACTCAGTTCCCCAACGTCCAAACTATTGGACATTGCAAAATTTCACTAAATAATGCGGTATTTTAGTTGCCCTTTCTAATTATAGAGATTTTAATTTCTAAACATTTGAGTGCCATGAACAACTCTCGTGCAGGCCCGCGTTCAGTCCCCGACGTTCAAGCTTTTTGCTATAGTAAATGTCTCTAAAAATGAGGCGTATCTCGCCCTGACCAACTGTTTTTGGCTTAATTGTAACCCATCCAGCTGCAGTCTGCTGGATAGAAGGGCAGTGGGCCTGACAAAAATAAAAAAAAATAATAAAAAAAAATTGTTAGACTAGCTCTTTACATATGCTAGTTGTTTAATTTATTAACTGCTACTAATGCGATGATGATGCAAGAGGAGCCAGTACACATCTATGGATCAACCAATAAAAGCAGCAGACTTCTAGATGTTACTACTGCTCAGCTTAGCCCCCCCCCCCACTGGATGGGCTGCAGTGCGCAGGAAAAACAGATAAATTATGACACTAGTTCGCCACATATCCCAGTCTTGGTTTTAATTTAGAAACTGCACTTGCGGTCTTTCTCGTGCCCCATTGTTGATGTGTGACAATGACCATTGGATTTAAAAAAAAAAAACTAGCTCATTAAGATTGCGAAAACTTGCTTTAGCTAAATGAATTGTGTAGGTTCTGACTCTGAGGCCCATTATGCAGCCCTTTTCCACTATTACCCGCAAGATGGGATTGATTGATTGATGAAGATTAAGTCACCCTAAAGGTGGCACGGGCATGAATAGCCCCTACGTGGTGGCCCTTTTTGAGCCATTACCAGTATCAATAGCTGATACTGGAGATCTGTGGAGGTGCGACTGCACCCTGCGTGACGGGAGATGTCTCCTCCCCCCCCCCACCCCCACCCCCCTGTGGCAAGATGGGAATAGGGGGGGCTGCATTAATAAAACGAATTAAAACTAACATTCAATTATATATTCTCAAACTTATGCAAAAAAACTTTACAATCACATTTGCAAACTTGCACAAATTAATTTTGGCAATTTCGTTTACCCATTATTTGTTTGTTTTTCTTGCTTGAGCCAAAAATGAATTGTTGGGTTCATTACCAGAGTCCATTTCCCCACCGTGGTAACCCCTTCCCACTACCCGCCCCACAAGATGGGATTCATAATAAATGAACTAAACTAGCATTCAATTATATTCTCAACAAACTTATGCAAACTCCATACAATTACATTAGCAAGCTATCACAAATTCATTGAGCAAGTTTAACTATTCGCTTACTTTGCGTCATTATATAATGGAATACGAAAAAGAAATTCGCAGAATTCAGAGATAACACCATCAATGTAGTCCAAGAAATACGCATGTACTTCATTCATAATGATGCGCTGCCAGGAATCTTAGCAAAGCAACCAAAATATTTGCTTACTGAATGTATGTGAAAGATGCACATGACTCTCCGGTTAGGCGGTTGTGGAGTGAGACCAGCAACTGCAGACTTACCATAGTCATAAAAATGCCTTGCATAGAGACCGTTGCAAGCCTCTTGTTGAATCACTTAGGGTGCATATATGTGTGTGTGTGTGTGTGTGTGTATGTAGCAGTGACAATCGCGTAACGAGCTTTCAAGAGATTGTCACTTACATAGCTAAACAATATGTAGGGTTCAGTTTCCAAACCAATTATACGGCTCTCGAACCCTTTTCTCCCGCTACATGCGGGAGATCCCTTTTATTTTCAGCTAAAATATGCATTATATTCAGGGGGGTTCGCCGTGTCATAGCACAACCAAAAGCCCAATATACTCCCCTAAACTTTCCCTATCCCATCTAAATTTAAAAAAAATGCATTTCCAATGCACTATATATATATATATATATATATATATATATATATATATATATATATATATATATATATATAATATATATATATATATATATATATATATATGTCGTACCTAGTAGCCAGAACTCACTTCTCAGCCTACTATGCGAGGCCCGATTTGCCTAATAAGCCAAGTTTTACTGAATTAATATATTTTCTCTAATTTTTTTCTTATGAAATGATAAAGCTACCCATTTCATTATGTATGAGGTCAATTTTTTTTTTATTGGAGTTAAAATTAACGTAGATATATGACCGAACCTAACCAACCCTACCTAACCTATCTTTATAGGTTAGGTTAGGTTAGGTGGCCGAAAACGTTAGGTTAGGTTAGGTTAGGTAGGTTAGGTAGTCGAAAAAACATTAATTCATAAAAACTAGGCTTATTAGGCAAATCGGGCCTTGCATAGTAGGCTGAGAAGTGAGTTCTGGCTACTAGGTACGACATATATATATATATATATATATATATATATATATATATATATAATATTATATATATATATATATATATATATATATATATATATATATATATATATATATATATGACATGTGCATCTTTCACATACATTCAGTAAGCAAATATTTTGGTTGCTTTGCTAAGATTCCTGGCAGCGCATCATTATGAATGAAGTACATGCGTATTTCTTGGACTACATTGATGGTGTTATCTCTGAATTCTGCGAATTTCTTTTTCGTATTCCATTATATAATGACGCAAAGTAAGCGAATAGTTAAACTTGCTCAATGAATTTGTGATAGCTTGCTAATGTAATTGTATGGGGTTTGCATAAGTTTGTTGAGAATATAATTGAATGCTAGTTTAGTTCATTTATTATGAATCCCATCTTGTGGGGCGGGTAGTGGGAAGGGGTTACCACGGTGGGGAAATGGACTCTGGTAATGAACCCAACAATTCATTTTTGGCTCAAGCAAGAAAAACAAACAAATAATGGGTAAACAAAATTGCCAAAATTAATTTGTGCAAGTTTGCAAATGTGATTGTAAAGTTTTTTTGCATAAGTTTGAGAATATATAATTGAATGTTAGTTTTAATTCGTTTTATTAATGCAGCCCCCCCCCCTATTCCCATCTTGCCACGGCGGGGTGGGGGTGGGGGGGAGGAGACATCTCCCGTCACGCAGGGTGCAGTCGCACCTCCACAGATCTCCAGTATCAGCTATTGATACTGGTAATGGCTCAAAAAGGGCCACCACGTAGGGGCTATTCATGCCCGTGCCACCTTTAGGGTGGCGTAATCTTCATCAATCAATCAATCCCATCTTGCGGGCAATAGTGGAAAAGGGCTGCATAATGGGCCTCAGAGTCAGAACCTACACAATTCATTTAGCTAAAGCAAGTTTTCGCAATCTTAATGAGCTAGTTTTTTTTTTTTTTAAATCCAATGGTCATTGTCACACATCAACAATGGGGCACGAGAAAGACCGCACGTGCAGTTTCTAAATTAAAACCAAGACTGGGATATGTGGCGAACTAGTGTCATAATTTATCTGTTTTTCCTGCGCACTGCCGCCCATCCAGTGTGGGGGGGGGGCTAAGCTGAGCAGTAGTAACATCTAGAAGTCTGCTGCTTTTATTGGTTGATCCATAGATGTGTACTGGCTCCTCTTGCATCATCATCGCATTAGTAGCAGTTAATAAATTAAACAACTAGCATATATAAAGAGCTAGTCTAACAATTTTTTTTTTTTATTTTTTTTTTATTTTTCTCAGGCCCACTGCCCTTCTATCCAGCAGACTGCAGCTGGATGGGTTACAATTAAGCCAAAAACAGTTGGTCAGGGCGAGATACGCCTCATTTTTAGAGACATTTACTATAGCAAAAAGCTTGAACGTCGGGGACTGAACGCGGGCCTGCACGAGAGTTGTTCATGGCACTCAAATGTTTAGAAATTAAAATCTCTATAATTAGAAGGGGCAACTAAAATATCGCATTATTTAGTGAAATTTTGCAATGTCCAATAGTTTGGACGTTGGGGAACTGAGTCAGGACTTGCACGAAGGTTACTCTGCATCCAGTCCAAATGAGGAAACACATGGGAGAAAGCAAGATTTACTCCCTTGGAAAACCTTAAATAAAAAAAATTGTGGCCAGAGTTTTGATAAGATTAGCAACTTTTTTATATAGAATTAAACTCTTAAACAATAACGTATGTCCTGAAGAATAAATTTTCCTCTATGAGATATATCTTTTTAGTTAGTTTCAAAAGTTTGTATTTATCGTAATGATGATGCCTTCCAAACATGGCTCATTAAAATTTCTTTTTGTTTATGAAATCGTGTAAGTATTTATGCAATATTTATTATAAAACAATCATAATACACAGTGGCATATCATTTTTATAGAGAGGCTTTATAAGGTAAATATAATAGCAATGCGAAACTCTTTCTATCTGACGTATTATTATTTTAAGTAAATACAGTTGGGCGAAAAACATGTCTATTGCCGCGTGTGCTTTGGAATTTGTTGGAGGGCGGGAATGTGCAGAGTTCTGGGGGGGCCGTGAGATAGGGATATTAGATTGACTTAAAACTTAATGCTAGTTATTTAGTCAAGAATGGAATGGAATGGAACTAACAGGAGAAAGCGCCAAGCCATTACGACCATGTAGCACTGGGAAGGAGTCAGGATAAGGATTTGGGAATAAGATGGGAGGAAGGAATGGTGGCCCAACCACTTGGATGGTCAGGAGATTGAACGCCGACCTGCACGAAGTAAGGCCGTCGCTCTACCGTCCAGCCCAAGTGGTTGGGCTATTTATTCAAGAGTTGTATTATTTTTTTTTATATATTGAAGCAGATATTTTTCTCCCTGATTCTATGTATGACTAACGACCCAGTGCAGGTTTGGATGGCTTTGGCAATTAAAGCACCGTAAGATTGTGAGTGTTCAAGTCTAGGGGGGACTAAGCATTTTTTGTGTGTGAATGTGCAAAGCCCGTGTTTATTTGTGTAAGTTAAAAATTGAGTTTTTGTTTGTGTATAAGAGTTTAGCAATGTGTTTAAGTAAGATTGTGCAACTGTTTTAAGTTTAGGGGGGACTAAGTATTTTGCGCGAATGTGAAAGCCCTGGGTTTATTTGTGTAAGTTGAACCAAAAAAAAAATGAGTGTTTTTGCGAGCGAGTTTGTTTAAACATGTGCTATCATTAAAAAACTTCCAAAGTAATGACAGTAATGCCAAAATGAATTCATCTTTTCACTTTTTGAAAGGTGGAGGTGTAACATTTTCTGAAAACCTTTGCGCTTGATATACCACGGCACTGACATAAATGGCAAATGATAGAGTCGACTTTTAAATTTTAACACATGATTTCAAAAAGCATTTCATAGCAACAGATACTGCCAGTCGATGTGTTATATGAAGTTATTGGGCCCCCACCACAATAGCTACAAACTATTATGATGTTACAAAATGCAATTTAATATGAAATATGAACAGATTCTTAGTACATATTAAATTGCTTAAACCACTCAACTACTTTCCTTTATAGTATATTTAAGAGTGTTAAATTAATGTTTGGAGTGTCAAACCCAACACAATATGGCTGAGGCCCCACTATTTAAACTTCTTTTCGTATTCTATGAAATATCACAGGTATTGTTAATGCTTGTAACGTTTATTACAAAAGATAGACATACATTTGATGCTATTTTTCATATTAAAATCTAATTTGAGGCCCGAAAAATATATCTATAAAATCTATAAACAGGTTAGAACCATACAAAAATGCAAGTATGCCTTTTTCACCAGTAATCAACTGAATGCCACAGAAAATGGAATCTTTACTTTAGCTACAGAAAACGGAGCAAAGCCAAGGGGGGATGACTGGAATAAACAGTTTCCAACCTGACTCTTCTCGCACATAAACATGTCTTTCTTGACCTCATTTCAATTTATATAGAGTACTGAAAGCTCATTTTCCATAGCAAATATACTAAGGAACTCATTTTACGACTAGAACGCAAACTAGGACCCCTCATTCAGATTCAAAACACGAGAATTATTGACTGAACATTTCCCCACTATCAAGCACACAGGACTCTTTAAAGCTATCTTAACTTCTTTAAAACCCCAATATGACCCATCTCACATGCAGATCCTGTTCTATGACTCGCCCTTCATGTCAATGTACCCCACAGTATCATGCAAATTCAAGATAAGGCTTACTACACCTATATATATCCAACTTGGTCTTTGTAAGGAATCTTGACCCCCCCTTGTATGCTTGACCCCCACTGGGGATATCCACCTCTGACCATTACAGAAAATGGAGCTGTGCCCAAGGGCTCCCTATACTATTCAGTCATAGCCTCATTAAAGTACTCCAAAAACTTTTATATTCGCTTTCAACTGTGTTTCTTGGTTTGAATCTATTGAACATTCAGCCTCTGATCCATTCAAAAGTAAGGGCCCCCAAATTGATACCGTAGTACTCTCGTAACACCCCAGGGACAAATCGTGAATTTTGCTCATGCCATTAAAATACTCCAAAAACGTTTATATGCCTTTCACCAGTGTATTTTTTGGTTTCCAACTATTGAACATTCATCCTCGGTACCTCTCATAAGTAGAGACCCCCTTCTTGAGGCCCTAGTCTCATCTTAAAAGCACGAGACAAATCGTGCAAGAAAACAGGTTAGGATAGGGCACCAGTTCCTCAGGTACATCCTGGGTGGTGGGCCCCCCCGGGACCCCAGGGGGGAATGGACCACCCCACCCCGCCAGCCAGCCAGGTGCGCGCTGACTGTGCCCTAACCTAACCACCTAAAACAAGCGGTTTGGTCGAATCCGCCCGCCAGGGTCAAGTCGGCGTGGAAGTGCCCAACCGTTTCTGAAAAATTTTCCCCCAATTTGTCTCCTTTTACACTACTTACTACCTCCCAGATCAGTGACACTCGGACCTCCCTAGTCAGTGATAATCCCACCTCCCAGGTCAGTGATACTCCAACCACCCAGGTCAGTTCACTACCCCATCGCAGGTCAAGGACACTAGCCCTCCCAAGTCAGTGACACTACCCACTCCCAGGTCAGTGACACTCCCCTTCCCAAGTCAGTAACACCACCACCTACCAATTCAAAAAAACTACCACCATCCAGGACAGTGAAACTCCCAACTCCCATGTCAGTGACACTACAACTTCCCAAGTCAGTAACACTAACACCTCCCAGGTCAGTGACACTTCCACCTCCCAAGTCAGTGCACACTTCCACCTCCCCTCGGTAGGGGCCTCGTAGCCTGGTGGATAGTGCGCAAGGACTCGTAATTCTGTGGCGCGGGTTCGATTCCCGCACGAGGCAGAAACAAATGGGCAAATTTCTTTCACCCTGAATGCCTCTGTTATCTAGCAGTAAATAGGTACCTGGGAGTTAGTCAGCTGTCCACGGGCTGCTTCCAGGGGGTGGAAGGCCTGGTCGAGGACCGGGCCGCGGTGGACACTAAAAGCCCGAAATCATCTCAAGATAACCTCAAAGATAACCCAGGCCAGTGACACAACCACCTCCCAGGTCAGTGACACTACCACCTCCGAGGTCAGTGACACTCCAACCTCCCAGGTCAGTGACACTCCAACCTCCTAGGTCAGTGACACTACTACCTCCCAGGTCAGTGACACTCCCACCTCCCAGGTCAGTGACACTTCCACCTCCCATGTCATTGACACTACCACCTCCCAGGTCAGTGACACTCGGACCTCCTGGGTCAGTGATACTACAACCTCGCATGTCAGTGACACTCCCACCTTCCAGGACAGTGACACTCCCACCTCCCAGGTCAGTGACACTAACACCTCCCAGGTCAGTGACACAACCACCTCCCAAGTCAGTGAAACTCCCACCTCCCAGGTCATTGACACTCCCACCTCCCAGGTCAGTGACACTACCACCTCCCAGGTCAGTGACACTACCACCTCCCAGGTCAGTGACACTACCACCTCCCAGGTCAGTGACACTACCACCTTCCGTGTCAGTAACACTCCCACTTCCCAGGTCAGTATCACTCCCACCTCCCAGGTCAGTGACACTCCCACCTCCCAGGTCAGTGACACCACGTCCCAAGTCAGTAAAACTACCACCTCCCAGGACAGTGACACTACCACCTCCCAGGTCAGTGACACTACCACCTCCCAGGTCAGTGGCACCCCCACCTCCCAGGTCAGTGACACTCCTCCTCCCAAGTCAGTGATACTACTACCTCCCAGGTCAGTGACACTCCTACCTCCCAGGTCAGTGCCAATCCCACGTCCCAGGTCAGTGACTCTTCCACCTCCCAGTTCAGTGACACTCCCACCACACAAGTCAGTGACGCTACTATCTCCTAGGTCAATGACACTCGGACCTCCCAAGTCAGTGATAATCCCACCTCCCAGGTCAGTAACACTCCCACCTCCCAGGTCAGTGATACTCCCACCTCCCAGGTCAGTGACACTACCCCCTCCCAGGTCAGTGACACTACCCACTCCCAAGTCAGGGACACTCCCCCTCCCAATATAGTAACACTACCACCACCCAGGACAGTGAAATTCCCACCTCCCATGTCAGTGACACTACAACTTCCCAAGTCAGTAACACTAACACCTCCCAGGTCAGTGACACTACCACCTCCCAAGTCAGTGGCACTACCACCTCCCAGGTCAGTGACACTACCACCTCCCAGGTCAGTGACACTACCACCTCCCAGGTCAATGACACTACCCCCTTCCAGGTCAGTGACTCTCCCACCTCCCAGGTCAGTTACAATACCACGTCCCAGGTCAGTTACAATACCACCTCCCAGGTCAGTCACACTCCCCCCTATCAGGTCAGTGACACTCCACCTCCCAAGTCACTGACACTACTACCTCCCAGATCAGTGACACTCGGACCTCCCAAGTTAGTGATAATCCCACCTCCCTGGTCAGTGACACTCCCACCTCCCAGGTCAGTGATACTCCCAGCTCCCAGGTCAGTGACACTGCCCCATCCCAGGTCAGTGACACTCCCCCTCCCAAGTCAGTGATATCCGGTCAACGGTCGCCGACGTCGGGGTGTCTCTCTCTCTACATGAACACCACCCAGTAGTATTAGCGATAACTGTTACTCACCGTAGCCCTACGGGTCTTCACTCAATCCTTGCGTCGCCACTGTTCGCCAGGAGAATATCCCAGTCGATCCCCAGCCAGCTTTATAGCCAAAGAATGAGTGGGAACACAGTTTGCTCTCTCCTAACTGTGTGCCCGCCCCGACAAGGGCTCTACTACTAACTGCTAGGTCGCCAACTGGTGTTTCCCGTGTCCACGTAACACGTCAGTGGTATTGTGGAATTGTGGTACTAATGGCAGGGAGCTCACTCATTAAATCTGGTCACAAGGCAGGTATAGGTCTCTAATACTCTCACTCTTTGGAACTGTTCTATAGCAACAAGATATATGGAGGGATAATACAAACGCAAAGGTATTTTGTATTTTACTTAAAAACTTCAAAGTATTATATCCGTATCAACAACGAAGCATCATGTACAATGCAGAAAGTCACTCTCTCTTCATAAAACTTGGGCTCATCTAGAGGGCAATACTACCCCCCTCCTGATAATGTCATAATCAGCTGAGCGGCCCCCCTCACAGTGTGAATGCTTAGTACTCCTTTCTTTGGCGTGAAGAGCCTGATTCTTTAAATTCGCAGGGATCACTATGTTTGTAATCAACACAATATTTCTATAATGGCAATAGAACTCAATGAATCACCACACTGATTTCAAGTTCAATAACTCATTTCTACAGCAATTAACATAATATTTCACTATAATGGCGTGATACACTGTACTTCATAATAATTACAATGAATGCAATTTACCACGGTACTGTCCTTGGATTCAGTAATTCCTCTAGAAGGCAATATCACAATTAATCACTGCACGCATGGAAATGTTATTCATCCACACCAACATATATATATATATATATATATATAATATATATATATATATATATATATATATATATATAATATATATATATATATATATATATATATATATATATATATATATATATATATATATATATATATATATATATATATATATTATATATATATATATATATATATATATATATATATATATATATATATATATATATATATATACAGAGATAAATTCATCAATATCGATAATAATAAGATAAATACTGGGCACACAGCCAATAACACCAATAACTGGTACACTTATATATATATTCCCTGACATAAGTTATCATATTAATGTCACATGAAAGACATCATCAACGACACAGTAAATTCGTCAATGATAACAGGTGCATCCACACACCGCAAATATATATACCGTGAGAGCTTTCTACAGCCTCACTTCTCACAAATGTGTCCTACCGTGACATAGACATAGGTGAGCATTGCTCATGACATGAAAGATACTCTGGCTAAATATATAGCTGACTAAAGGGGAATTGGGAGGGAAACTAGAATCACCTACTTCCACCTCTCTGATGTGGACTCAGGTCCTCCGGTGAGAGTTGAATTGTAGCTCCTGGTCCCGGCTCTCGCCTCATTGTAGGGAACGCCCCCACACACACACTGATGCGTTCTCCAGGAACCCAATAAACGTCCCAAAAGAAACGCGTCGTCACCGTGCTCTGTCCTCCGCAGGTCCGTGCCCCTCCACAACGTCTTGCAGGGTTGGAGTCGGTCTCCCGGCCGTCGACTTCTCCTCACAACTGCGGCTGCCAACCTACTTCTCGGCTGCAGTCGTCCTGATCCCAATTAGTTTTCTTCTTTCACTGCTTCCCGGTGGATTGGCCCAGCCTCTACATCGTCACAGAAGGGTGAAACTGTCTCAGACGTCACATACGTCACTACACAGACTTCACTTCTTCTTGCAAAGCACCTGTCCCTGGAGCACTTGTTGCTCAATATTCCGTCGATTCCCTCTTCAGTCCAACATATGAACAAGGGAAGACCTCACAGCGTACTTGACAGACTACGGGTGACACGTAAAATCCACGGGAGCGGGGTACAATTGTCAAATCTGATAGGACCAACCTTCGCACATTCGTCCCCCTTGATGTGTCGTGTCAGACTGGTGGCCCTGAAGTGGCGTGATCTCTGGACCCCCTGCCTTCTTGACGTCATACTTGCCAGGGGCGGATTTCATTGGCTCCCTGTGCCACGTCACTGTCAGTGACCAATTATGGTGCCACCGACGTCACACAGTTTTGGCGGCAAAACGGAGGGGCCAGCGCCATATTGGCGTCCTAAAGGGCCTAAACCACAGGCCAAAATACTTTTCTTTTACGAATTTCTCGCCAACGCGAGAACACTACACGTTCCCACATATATCAAATTGCTGCCCGCGACGTAGAGAACGCTCGGGTAAAGTGGATATGACTCTTACAGCAGGCGTGGGAGAAATATAAAGGGGGAACACCGTCACATACCCCTCCCCTTAAAATAAGAGTCATATTTGGTTAGTGTACACGGGACAGGGCATCTGCTACTACGTTGTCCTTCCCTCGGATGAGCTTAATTTCCAACCAGTACTCCTGCCGCCAATGCGAGACGCTCCCTACGTATCCGTTGACCGTTCCCATGGTCACTCCTGGTGTCCATTGTTCCTTCAGCATGGACAGAGGACTTCGCACCTCATGTCCATACACCAGCTGGAAATGTGAGAAACCTAATGATTCTACCACTAGCGTCTTGGTCACCCCCAGGTGACCTGCAGAGTCCACAGAGTGCGATAGATCCAACACTGCCGCTCTGCACTGGGCCGGCAACACTACCTGGTGCCCTCGTACCTAGAGATTCCTCTCCGGCCTCCATCCTCACAGGCCTCCACTGTCTCATCAGCATGCCGTCCTGTATGTAAAAATGAGTGGCCCTCTCAGGACCAACAAGTCCTCCTTTGGCCTCATGAATCAATTCGGGGAACTCTATCTGCTGCAACTTCCCCAGACGAGTGTGGTCCACCCCAAGAGAACTGGCGAGGGTCACTTGTAACTCACCATCCGGGCTACCATCGCCCTCCACTTGTCCTCCGGGTTCCATGAAGAGGTGATCGATTCCCAGGCTGTCGGACGTCTCCTCTTCAGCCCTATCAAACTACCACCTCCCAGGTCATGCCACTATCACCTCCCTGGTCAGTGGCACCCCCACCTGCCAGGTCAGTGACACTATACCTCCCAAGTCAGTGACACTACCCCCTCCCAAGTCAGTGACACTACCACCTCCCAGGTCAGTGACACTTCCACCTCCCACGTCAGTGACATTATCACCTTCCAGGTCAAGGACACTCCCACCACACAGGTCAGTGACACTACTATCTCCAAGGTCAGTGACACTCCCACCTCCCAGGTCAGTGACACTCCCCCCTCCCAAGTCAGTGACACTCCTACCCCCAGGTCAGTGATACTCCCACCTCCTAGGTCAGTGACACTACCCCATGCCTGGTCAGTGACACTCCTACCCCAGGTCAGTGACACTCCCAACTCCCAGGTCAGTGACACCCCCACCTCCCAGATCAGTGACACCCCCACCTCCCAAGGTCAGTGACACACCCACCTCCCAGGTCAGTGAAACTTCCACCTCCCAAGTCAGTGATACTTCCCCTCCCAAGACAGTGACATTACCACCTCCTAGGTCAAAAACAACCCACGATCAAGGTCAGTGACAACCCTACCTCCCAGATCAGTGACACCCCCACCTCCCAGGACAGTGACACTCAAACCTCCAAGGTCAGTGACACTCCCACCTCCCAAGTCAGTGACACTCTGACTTCCCAGGTCACTGACACTACTACCTCCCAGGTCAGTAACACTACCACCTCCCAGGTCAGTAACACTACCTCCTCCGAGGTCAGTGACACTCCCACTTCCCAGGTCAGTGTCAATCCCACCTCCCCGGTCAGTGACACTACCACCTCCCAGGTCAGTGATAACTACCACCTCCAAGGTCAGAGACACTCCCACCTCCCAGGTCAGTGACACTGCAACTTCCCCGGACAGGGACGCTACCACCTCTCAAGTCTGTGGACACTACCACCTCCCAGGTCAGTGACACTACCACCTCCTTGGGAGGTGACACTACCACCTCCCAGGTCAGTGACACTCCCACCTCCCGGGTCTGTGACACTACCACCTCCCAGGTCAGTGACACTACCACCTCCTTGGGAGGTGACACTACCACCTCCCAGGTCAGTGACACTCCCACCTCCCGGGTCTGTGACACTACCACCTCCCAGGTCAGTGACACTACCACCTTCATGGGCGTTGACACTAAAACCTCCCAGGTAAGTGACACTCCCACCTCCCACGTCAGTGACATTACCACCTTCCAGGTCAGTGACACTCCCACCACACAGGTCAGTGACACTACTATCTCCCAGGTCACTGACACTCCCACCTACCAGGTCAGTGACACTACCACCTCCCAGGTCAGTGACACTACCACCTTACATGTCAGTGACACTACCACCTCCCTGGTCAGTGACACTCCAACCTCCCCGGTCAGTGACACTACCACCACCCAGGTCAGTGACACTCCCACCTCCCAGGTCAGTAACACTCCCACCTCCCAGGTCTGTGACACTTCCACCTCCCACGTCAGTGACATTACCACCTTCCAGGTCAGTGACACTCGGACCTCCCAGGTCAGTGATAATCCCACCTCCTAGGTCAGTGACACTTCCACCTCCCAAGTCAGTGATACTTCCCCTCCCAGGTCAGTGACACTCCCACCTCCCAGGTCAGTGACACCCCTACCTCCCAGATCAGAGACACCCCACCTCCCAGGTCAGTGACACTCCCACCTCCCAGTTCAGTGACACTCCTACCTCCCAAGTCAGTGACACTCGGACCTCCCATGTCAGTGACACTACCTTCTCCCAGGTCAGTGACGCTCGGACCTCCCAGGTCAGTGATAATCCCACCTCCCAGGTCAGTGACACTCCCACCTCCCAGGTCAGTGAAACTCCCACCTCCCAAGTCAGTGAAACTTCCACCTCCCAGGTCCGTGACACTCCCACCTCCCACGTCAGTTACCGTACCACCTCCTAGGTCAGTAACACTAACACCTCCCCGGTCAGTGACACTCCCACTTCACATGTCAGTGACACTACCACCTCTTAGGTCAAAAACACAACGAACTCCCAGGTCTGTGACACTCCCACCTCCCAGGTCAGTGTCAATCCCACCTTTCAGGTCAGTGACACTCCACCCTCCAAGGTGAGTGACACTCTCACCTACTATGGCGGTGACACTATCACCTCCCAGGTCAGTGACACTACCACCTCTAATGCTTGTGGCACTTCCACGCCCCAGGTCAGTGATACTCGCACCTCCCAGGTCAGTTACACTCCCACCTCCAAGGTCATTGACACTACCACCTCCCAGGTCAGTGATACTACCACCTCCCAGGTTAGTGACACTACCACCTCCCAGGTCAGTGACACTACCTCCTCCTAGGGCAGTGACACTTCCACCTCCCAGGTCAGTTACACTCCCACCTCCAAGGTCAGTGACACTACCACCTCCCAGGTTAGTGACACTACCACCTCCCAGGTCAGTGACACTAACTCCTCCTAGGGCAGTGACACTTCCACCTCCCAGGTCAGTTACACTCTCACCTCCAAGGTCAGTGACACTACCACCTCCCAGGTCAGTGACACTACCACCTCCCACGTTAGTGACACTTCCACCACCCAGGCCAGTTACACTACCACCTTCCAGGTCAGTGACACCCCCGACTCCTAGGTCAGTGACACTACCACCTCCCAGGTCAGTTACACTCCCACCTCCCAGGTCAGTGACACCCCTACTTCCTAGGTCAGTGACACTACCACCTCCCAGGTCAGTGACACTACCACCTGCCAAGTCAGTTAAGTTACCACCTCCCAGGTCAGTTACACTCCCACCTCCCAGGTCAGTGACACTCCCACCTTCCAGGTCAGTGAAACTCCCACCTCCCAAGTCAGTGAAACTTCCACCTCCCAGGTCCGTGACACTCCCACCTCCCAGGTCAGTTACCGTACCACCTCCCAGGTCCGTGACGCTAACACCTCCCAGGTCAGTTACACTAACACCTCCCAGGTCAGTGACACTCCAGCCTCCAAGGTCAGTGACACTCCCACCTCCCAGGTTAGTGAGACTACCACCTCCCAGGTCTGTGACACTACCACCTCCTTGGTCAGTGACACTACCACCTCCCAGGTCAGTGACCCTACCACCTCCTAGGCCAGTGACACTACCACCTGCCAAGTCAGTTAAGTTACCACCTCCCAGGTCAGTTACACTCCCACCTCTCTGGTCAGTGACACTACCACCTCCCAGGTCAGTGACACTACAACCCCCCAGGTCAGTGATACTCCCACCTCTCAGGTCAGTGACACTACCACCTCCCAGGTCAGTGACACTACCACCTCCCTAATCAGTGACACTACCACCTCCCAGGTCAGTGATACTTCCACCTCCCAGGTCAGTGATAATACCACCTCCCAGGTCAGTGACACTACCACCTCCCTTGTCGTTGACACTACCACATCCCAGGTCAGTGACACTACCACCTCCCAGGTCAGTGACACTCCCTCCCTGCCAGGTCAGTGACACTCCCACCTCAGAGGTCAGTGATACTCCCGCCTCACAGGTCAGTGACACTACCACCTCCATGGGCGGTGACACTAAAACCTCCCAGGTAAGTGACACTCCCACCTTCCAGGTCAGTGACACTCCCACCACACAGGTCAGTTACCCTACTACATCCCAGGTCAGTGACACTACCACCTCCCAGGCTAGTGACACTACAAACTCCCAGGTCAGTGACACTAAAACTTCCAAAGTCAGTAACACCACCACCTCCCAGGTCAGTGACACTACAACTTCCCAAGTCAGTAACACCACCACCTCCCAGGTCAGTGACACTACCACCTGCCAGGTCAGTGACACTACCACCTTACATGTCAGTGACACTACCACCTCCCTGGTCAGTGACACTCCAACCTCCCAAGTCAGTGACACTACCACCTCCCAGGTCAGTGACACTCCCACCTCCCAGGTCAGTGAAACTCCCACCTCCCAGGTCAGTGACACTCCCACCTCCCAGGTCAGTTACCGTACCACCTCCTAGGTCAGTGACACTAACACCTCCTAGGTTAGTGACATTACCACCTCCCAGGTCAGTGACACTCCCACTTCACATGTCAGTGACACTACCTCCTCCCTGGTCTGTGACACTCCCCCCTCCCATTTCAGTAACATTACCACCTCATAGGTCAGTGACACTACCACCTCCTAGGTCAGTGACACTACTACCTCCTAGGTCAGTGACGCTACCACCTCTCAGGTCAGTGACACTCACACCTCCCAGGTCAGTGACACTCCCCCCTCCCAGGTCAGTGACACTACTACCTCTCAGGTCAGTGACACTACCACCTCCCAAGTCAGTGACACTACCACCTCCCAGGTCAGTTACACTACCACTTTCCAGGTCAGTGATAACTACCACCTCTCTGGTCAGTGACACTCCCACCTCCCAGGTCAGTGACACTCCCCCCTCCCAGGTCAGTGACACTACTACCTCTCAGGTCAGTGACACTACCACCTCCCAAGTCAGTGACACTACCACCTCCCAGGTCAGTTACACTACCACTTTCCAGGTCAGTGATAACTACCACCTCTCTGGTCAGTGACACTCCCACCTCCCAGGTTAGTGACACTACCACCTCCCAGGTCAGTGACACTACCTCCTTCTAGGGCAGTGACACTTCCACCTCCCAGGTTAGTGAGACTACCACCTTCCAGGTCAGTGACACTCCCACCTCCCAGGTCAGTGACACTACCACCTCCCAGGTCAGTGACACTACCACCTCCTTGGTCAGTGACACTACCACCTCCCAGGTCAGTGACACTACCACCTCCCAGGTCAGTGACACTACCACCCCTCAGGATAGTGACACTACCACCTCCCAGGTCAGTTACACTCCCACCTCCAAGGTCAGTGACTCTGCCATCTCCCAGGTCAGTGACACTCCCACCTCCCAGGTCAGTGACACTACCACCTCCCAGGTCAGTGACACTACCACCTCCCAGGTTCAGTGACACTACCACCCCTCAGGATAGTGACACTACCACCTCCCAGGTCAGTTACACTCCCACCTCCAAGGTCAGTGACTCTGCCATCTCCCAGGTCTGTCACACTACCACCTCCAAATTCAGTGATACTCCCCACCTCTCAGGTCAGTGACACTCCCACCTCCCAGGTCAGTTTCACTCCCACCTCCATGTTCAGTGACACTACCACCTCCCAGGTCATTGACACTACCATCTACCAGGTCAGTGACACTACCACCTCCCAGGTCAGTTAACCTACCACCTCCCAGGTCAGTGACACCTTCCACCTCCCAGGTCAGTGACACTCTCATCTCATAGGTCAGTGACACTCCCACCTCCCAAGTCAGTTAACCTACCACCTCCCAGGTCGGTGACACTACCAACTCCTAGGTCAATGACACTCCCACTTCCAAGTTCAGTGACATTACCTTCTATAAGGGCTGTGACACTACTACCTCCCTTGTCGTTGACACTACCTATATCCCCAGTCAGTGATACTACTATCTCCCAGGTCTTTGACACAACCACATCTCAGGTCAATGACACTGCCACCTCCTAGGTCAGTGAGACTACCACCTCCCAGGTCAGTGAGACTACCACCTCCCAGGTCAGTAACACTACCTCTTCCTAGGTCAGTGACACTCCTCCCTGCCAGGTCAGTGATACTCCTACCTCAGAGGTCAGTTACACTACCACCTCCCAAAACAGGGACACTGCCACTTACTAGGATAGTGACACTAACACTTCCCAGGTCAGTGACACTACCACCACCCAGGTCAGTGACACTACCACCTCCCAGGTCAGTGACTCTTCCACCTTCCAAGTCAGTGACACTCCTCCCTGCCAGGTCAGTGATACTCCCACCTCAGAGGTCAGTTACACTACCACCTCCCACGTCAGTGACACTACCACCTGCCAGGTTAGTAACACTACCACCTCCCAGGTCAGTGACACTACCTCCTCCTAGGGCAGTGACACTACCACCTCCCAGGTTAGTGGACACTACCACCTCCCAGGTTAGTGAGACTACCACCTCCCAGGTCAGTGACACCCCCCACCTCCTAGGTCAGTGATACTACCACCTCCCAGGTCAGTGACACACCACTTCCCAGGCTAGTGACATTTCCACCTTTCAGGTCAGTTAACCTTCGACCTTCCAGGTCAGTGACACTCCCACCTAATAGGTCAGTGACACTACCAACTCCCAGGTATATGACGCTCCCACTTCCATGGTCAGTGACACTCCCACCTCCGATTTCAGTGACACTCCCATCTCCCAGGTCAGTGACCCTCCCACCTCCGATTTCAGTGACACTCCCACCTCCCTGGGCGGTGACACTACTACCTCCCAAAACAGTGACACTCCCACCTCCCAGGGCAGTGAAACTACAAACTCCCAGATCTGTGACACTACAATCTCCCCCGTCAGTGACACTACGACCTCCCAGGTCAGTGACACTCCCACCTCCCAGGTCAGTGACACTCCCACCTCCCAGGTCAGTGACACTACCACCTCCAAGGTCAGTGACACTACCACCTCCAAGGTCAGTGACACTACCACCTCCAAGGTCAGTGACACTACCACCTCCCAGGTCAGTGACACTACCACCTCCCAAACCAGTGACACTACCACCTCCCAAACCAGTGACCACTAACAACTACCAGGTCAGTGATACTACGACCTCCCAGGTCAGTGATACTACCACCTCCTAGGTAAGTGACACTACCACCTCCCTGGTCAGTGACACTACCACCTCCCTGGTCAGTGACACTACCACCTCCCTGATCAGTGACCCACCCACCTCCCTGGTCAGTGACGCTACCACCTCCAGTTCAGCGAAACTACCACCACACCGGTCAGTGACACAACTGTGATGGAAAAAAAGTGTAGTTGTTCGGCAGTCCTCCTTATGGACGGGTGTCAATGCCAATCACATTTCCAAAAAAAAATGTTGACTGCTTGGCTGTTGCCTTCTGTGGTAAAGTAAGGGAAAACAAGCAAAACAAATATTATGAATAATGAAACTTTAATTTATCTTGAAAACAAATATAAACAAAGACAATCCCTTGGCTATGTACAATGCAAACAAACAAGATTATAAAGTCAAAAAATAACATAAAATAAAATTATGGTGACGTTACTCTACAATGAATAAAGACAAGAAATGAATTAAATGGTGCTGAGAAAAAAGCGCTGGCTGATAACATCCACTAATAAACAGTGCGTATATCATATGGTTGTATCAGCTTTGAGAGCACAGGATATTCTAAATTAAATGGCTGTGCATGCTCAGTCATCGGCTATGTAGATGGCACTGAAAAGCAGAGGTGTATATGTCGATTCACCAATCAGAAGCGTGCGGGCTGGAAGTGGTAGTTTGGTGATCGAAGAAGGTGGAGGGGGAAGGTGGAGAACGAGTGTCTGATACGTATGTGCTTGGCAGAAACGTATTTTACTCAATACGTACGACACTTGCTTGTAGTATCTAGATGTTGTAGATGTACTGAAGTAGCATGATGATAGGAAAGAGCAGGCCAAATCTCTCTTGAAGGAGATTATCGTAACAGCTCTCCCCCGAAGCCTGCTCTTATGGGTTAAGTTACTTCAGTAGCAGGTGTAGAGGTAGGAGTAGCTGTCTCTACCTCGTAGATTCTGGAGAGGGCGTCGGCTATGATGTTGTCCGAACATTTGATGTAGAAGATCTCCAGATTAAAATTCTGCAAGGACAGAGCCAAGCGGAGAAGACGTTGATTGCTGAATTGGGCCTGTTGTAGGAACCGCAGGGGATTATGGTCTGAGTAGATGGTAATAGACCGATTCCCCTGTAGGTAAGGTTCGAAATGTTGCAGATTCAGGACGATGGAGAGGAGTTCCTTTTCTATAGTGCTATAGTTCTTTTGATGGGGGCTTCAACTTGTAGCTGTAGTAGCTGACAGGAAGAACCTCCTCGCCTCGTTGTTGCATCAGGAAGCCCCCGATGCCGGTACCACTGGCGTCGACATTGATGATGAAGGGCTTCGTAATATCTGGAGAGGCGAGAATGGGATCAGAACATAGCAGAGGAGCACTATTACAGTCCTGTAAATTTTTAGGAAGATCATTAAGGATTTCCGAGTTGAAAGACACTGACTCAGAGTCAGTGCTATCCGAAGAAGCAGGGAAGGTCTCACTGTGGAGGTATGGATCTTTGAAAGTGGAGAGTGATATTAGCACAGTGGGGGGAATACCTTTATACTCCCTTTAGAAGATTGACGTGGCACAACTGGGTCTTCCGCCGCCTCTCTGGAGTCTCAAGAACGTAGTTGTGGTTGTTTCTGCACTCCTTGATGCGGTAAGGTCCTGAAAATTTGTTTTGCAATGGTGAACCAGGGATCGGAAAATATGCCAACACGAAGTCTCCTGTTTTAAATTTCCTGATTTTGCTGCGTTGGTCAAAATGAGTCTCCATCCTATCTTGAGCTTTTAATAGAGTGTCATTAGCAAATTTACGTACTCTCTCTAGAATGTGCTTTAAGTTTGGAAGAAACTGGGGCACATTCTGAGGGTCCACTGAAGGTGGCATTACGTAGAGAGTCTTTAAAGCTTTAAGAGGAGTATAGCACCTACGTCGTAGAGCATCTCATAAGGAAATACTCCTAGAAACTCATTTGGGAGACTTCTGAAAATGCACATGATGATGTCAAGTTGTTTATTCCAGTCTTTCATGGTTTCATTGGCAAAATTTCTTTAGGAGTGATTTAATCGTTGGTGACTACGTTCAAGAGAACCCTGTGAAGCAGGATGATAGGGACTGGACAATACCCGAGTGATGTTGAATTCTTCCAGTGTCTTCTTCAAGAGATCACTGGTGAAGTTGGTGCCACAGTCACTTTGAATCTCCGAGGAAATCCGTATTGGGTAAAGATCTTCAATAGTTGTTTCACCACCGTAGCAGCCGTAATGTTCTTTACAGGAACTGCTATGGGGAATCTGGAGGTTGGACACAGGATGGTTAGTATATAAGCGTTGCCAGAACTGGTCCGGGGTAAAAGACCAACACAGTCTATGATGAGTCTGTGGAAAGGTTCCGCAGGCACCGGGATAGGAATTAAAGGAGCCTTGGGAATCGGGATGTTAGATTTTCCTACCATCTGACATATATGACACTGTTGTACGTAACTTTTGACATCTTTAACCATACCTGGCCAGTAGTAGTCTTGTCTAATTCCGTGATAGGTTTTATTAAAACCATAGTGAGAAAGCGCTCCATGGGCCAGGTGTAGAATATCGGGCTGTAGGCTAGTGGGAACTGCTAGTTGGTCTACATTAGCCCAATCGTCATCCTCCGTCAGCTTACTGGGTCTGTACCTTTGGTAGAGCAACTGATTTTCTAGGAAGAACCCAGGGATACTGTCAGGTTGAGTCTCAGCCTGGAAAAATAATGGTGTTAATGAAGGATCCTCCCTCTGTAACTTACGGAACTCCAACATAGTAAGAATCGGTGGTAGATTCTGATGGTCTTGAGGGACAGCGGTAGCAGTAGAGTCAGCTGGTTGAGGGCGTGCAGCTTGCGCACGGGTGGTCACCATAACCGGAGGAGAGACTTCATCACTTTCTTGGACCTCTGCTGGAACATACTTTAAGATGGGGTTGTCCACTACAGAGTCACATACCTGGGGTTTGTCCATGATGATCAGGATGGACGGTTACAGATCTTCGGCCAAGTCGTTGCCTAGGAGAAGTTGTACCCCTGATATGGGAAAAGGCTTTTTCCCTGATGGCGACTTGGACTTCACCGGTCACAAAAGGACAGTCCAGGTGGACTCTGGCGAGTGGATACGGAGTGGTAGCTGTGAGGTCAGTGATAAGGACGGTTTCCCCGGTGTAGGTGATGTTAAGCACAGCCGATTTCAATATTATTGACTGAAGAGCCGCTGTGTCCCTCAAGATCTTCAATTTGAAACGTCCCTCCGAATCTGTACTGTTGGTAGAGACAGTTCCAGGAAACAGGTGTTTGCTAAGAGAGAAAGATCATTAACAGGAACACCAACATTCATCACAGGCTTACCGGACTTAGGAGTCGGTTTGGGTTTTGGAGTTTCACTATAGCCTTTGTATTGAGCTTTTCCACACTTATCTATGGTATGTCCATAGAGCTTGCAATACTTACAATACAATTCAGAGATCGCCTGATCGGTACTCACTTTGTCATAACTATACCAAGACTTCTTACTGGAAGGTGGGTCTGGTGTTAGCCGGTGTATGAGGCTGTGGGTGTCAGCCGACTTCGCACATCTGATGTAGTCGTTTTCTTCTTTGTCTGCTAAATATAAACGGATGGAAGGGGAAGCACGTCTAAAGAATCCCTCAACTAGAATGAGGTTGACGAGTTCTGAAAATTTAGAGACATGTGCTGCTTCCAGCCATTTCATGAAATATCTTTCTTAGTATTGGCAAATTCTAAAAACGTGGTGGTACTTGCCTTTAGATAATCACGGAATTTTCGTCTGTAGCTTTCGGTGGATAGAAGGTAGGCGTCTAAAACTGCTTGCTTCAGGGTCTGGTAGTTATTCTCAGACGCTAAGGTACTGAGAGTAATCGCAGCTCTACCTGTGAGGTGCACTCTGAGAAGGGTAGACCATTGAACTTCAGCCCAGCTAAGTTTTTGAGCTATGGCCTCAAAAGTAGTAAAAAGCACATCTATCTCTGTCTCAACGAATGGTGGCATTAACTTACTGGCATGGGAGACATTGAAGTTTTACTGGGAGACTATCGGTAGCTTGTTGGCGCTAAGTGTGGTGTGTAGTTTCGAAGGCGAGTTCTTGTCGACGATATTCTAGAACACTCTCAGCTTTCTTCTTATCGTGCTCACGTTTGCATCTCCAGGTGACGTTTTCTTTGCTTCTAGCTGTTCCCTCTCACGCTCTCGTTGTAGGGCCGCCTCGCGTTCCTGTTCTTCTTTCTTTAGGGCAACCTCTTCATTCTTTAGCTGGAGAGCTTTTTGTTGTTCACGTCTTCGCATTAGCAAGTTGTAGAGCTTCTTTTTTTGGCGTTCACGCTCTACCTTCGCTAGTTCTAGCTTTAACTTCATAGCTGCCAGAGCTTGCCAATCTGCAATAGAATAGTTTTTCGTGAGAATCAGAGTCTATAATTCCTTCATCTAAGAGGTGGGCCAGGATAATATTGTACAAGTCACTTTTGTTGGCTACATGGGGAACATCTAGGTGATACTCGTGTGCAAGAGTTTGTAATTCTGTTTTCCTGGCACGAATTAAGTTCCCTACTTCACTGTCTGGATCACTACGAAATACTGGGAGACGAAACATGTTGAGATAGCAAATAAATGTTACAACGAATATACCTGTGATATTATAAGTGTCAGTAACAGGATGACGTGGCAACTGGTAACTATCCTGTGGAAATTTAATCGTTAACAATTAACGTTAATATTAGAAGTTAAATGATTAGTCAATCAAAATCGCAGGAAATCTTGTACCGGTACTCAATATAAGAGAATAAGGGCAAGAAAAATTCTACTCAATAAATGAAACCGATAGCTTCTAAAACAAATGAAACTTTTAATTGGTTTCAAAAGTGAAAGGGTAGTCCAAGAATGTAGGGATAACTTGCCTTGTCTCTATAGGACAGAAGCAAGGGGTTTCCTACTTAATTATATGATACTTACAGAATTAGCGTTCCTTGTGCTCTGAAAAAAGAATGCTAATTCCTTACCTGAGTAAATATCATCATCTCTGACCGACGTGTAGGGGTGCGAGTGTCAACTGGTGACGAGAAACTGCTGTTTGAGGTCCCAACTCAACAGCGTAGTCCGTGCTAGAGGAACTATGGCCCTCTGTATCCTCCTTTGGTCGGATTGCAGAAGATAGAGTGCGTGGCCCGAAGACAAATGAAAGTACCAGGGTACCAAAATGATGATCTCCCTGGAATTTGAGAAATATCCTAGGGACAAAAAAGGTGGAATACACGAATAATAACACTGAGGAATGACGACCAATTAAGAGAATGACTGAGGCCTCCAATCACCACGTAATCCACAGTTATCCAACACTCACAATATGTTACCCTCGGATTGCACAAAATACACAGCGCCATATAAATATTAAACGTTATGAAAATATTGAAAAGCAACTGTATCAAAGCCAAGTACGCTTACCACAAATTGATGATCTAGTATCAGTACCTGAGTGAGGCTCCTAGGACAGGCCCCATTAAATGTGATGTAAAAAAGAAGTGTAGTTGTTCGGCAGTCCTCCTTATGGCTGGTGTCAATGCCAATCACATTTACAAAAAAAAGTTGACTGCTTGGCTGTTGCCTTCTGTGATAAAGGGAAAACACGCAAAACCAATAGTATGAACTATGAAACTTTAATTTAACTTGAAAACAAATATGAACAAAGACAATCCCTTGGCTATGTACAGTGCAAACAAACAAGATTATAAAGTCAAAAAATATCATAAAATAAAATAGCGGTGACGTTGCTCTACAATGAATAAAGAAAAGAAATGAAGTAACAGGTGCTGAGAACAAAGCGCTGGCGGAAAACATCCACTAATAAACAGTGCGTATATTCATATGGTTGTATCAGCTTTGAGAGCACAGGATATTCTAAATGCAATGGATGTGCATGCTCAGTCATCGGCTATGTAGATGGCGCTGAAGTGCAGAGGTGCAGAGGTGCAGACGTCGATTCACCAATCAGAAGTGTGCGGGCTGGAAGTGGTGGTTTGGTGATCGAAGAAGGTGGAGGGGGAGGTGGAGAGCGAGTGTTTGATACGTATGCGCTTGGCAGAAACGTATTTTTACTCAATACGTACGACACTTGCTTGTAGTATCCAGATGTTGTAGATGTACTGAAGTAATATGATGATAGGAAAGAGCAGGCCAAATCTCCCTTGAAGGAGATTATCATAACACAACCATCTCCCAGCTCTGTCACACTACCACCAACCAGGTCTGTGACACTCCCACCTCCCCGGTCAGTGAAACTACCACCTCCCAGGTAAGTGACACTACCACCTCCCAGGTAAGTGACACTACCACCTCCCAGATCAGTGACACTACAACAACCCCGGTCAGTGACACTACCACCTCCCAAGTCAGTGACACTACCACCTCCCAAGTCAGTGACACTACCATCTCCCAGGTCAGTGACACTCCAAAATCCCACTCTCCAGGTCAGTGACACTTCCACTTCCCAGGTCAGTAAACTCTCCCACCTCCCAGGTCAATGACACTACCACCTCCTAGGACAGTGACACTACCACCTCCCAGGTTAGTGATACTCCCACCTCCCAGATCAGTGACACAACCACCTCCCAGGGTGGAGACACTACAACCTCCCAGGATAATGACACTTCCTCCTTCCAGGTCAATGACACTACCCCATCCCAGGTCAGTGACATTACCACCTCCAAGGTCAGTGACATTACCACCTCCCAGGGCGGTGACACTACTACCTCCCAGGTCAGGTGACACTACCACCTTCCAGGTCAGTGACACTACCACCTCCCAGGTCAGTGACACTACCACCTCCCAGGTCAGTGACACTACCACCTCCCAGGTCAGTGACACTACCACCTCCCAGGGTCAGTGACACTACCACCTCCCAGGTCAGTGACACTACCACCTCCCAGGTCAGTGACACTACCACCCTCCCAGGTCAGTGACACTACCACCTCCCAGGTCAGTGACACTTACCACCTCCCAGGTCAGTGGAAGGTGGGGAGATCTCTCTCTCCCGTTCCCTCTTCCTCCTGTTCCCTTTCCCTCACGTTCCTTCTCCCCTTCTGTTCCTTCTCCCTCCCATTTCCTCTCCTACCTTTTTCCTCTTCTTTCCGTTCCTACTTCCTCCTGTTCCCTCTATCTCCTTTTCGCTCTAACACATATTACCTCTCCCTACCGTTCCCTCTCCCTCCCGTTCCCTCTCCCTCCCGTTCTCTCTCCCTCCCGTTCCCTCTCCCTCCTGTTTCCCTCTCCCGTTCCCTCTCCCTCCCGTTCCCTCTCCCTCCCGTTCCCTCTCCCTCCCGTTCTCTCTCCCTCCCGTTCCCTCTCCCTCCCGTTCCCTCTCCCTCCCGTTCTCTCTCCCTCCCGTTCCCTCTCCCTCCTGTTCCCTCTCCCGTTCCCTCTCCCTTCCGTTCCCTCTCCCTCCCGTTCCCTCTCCCTCCCGTTCCCTCTCCCTCCCGTTCCCTCTCCCTCCCATTACCTCTCCTACCCGTTGCCCCTCCCGTTCCCTCTCCCTCCCATTACCTCTCCTACCCGTTGCCCCTCCCGTTCCCTCTCCCTCCCATTACCTCTCCTACCCGTTACCTCTCCCTCCCGTTCTCTCTCCCTCCCGTTCTCTCATCTCACTGTCTGTCCTTCTTTCTTTCCTTCCCGCGCTAATCGGTTTTCTTCTCTCTCCCATTTGTGTTCTCATGCCTACTCATCATCTCTTCATATTTCTCCCTTCCGGTCTCTCAACCCTCCCTTTTTTCGTTCTTTCTCCTTCCCTCCCTCTCGTTCTTTCTTCATTTATCCCTCACGTTTTCTTTCTATGTCAGCAACACATGCTCAAGTAATATTATATCTATGTTACTGGCGTAGAGTCAACTCAGTAGCACCTGAACAATCTGAAGTAAGCTTTCTATGGACAATCAAATCCCCCTTTCAGACACCATAGGGGTCTCTGGGGTTCGAAATAGGAAACAATCCTTCTTAAGGAGGTGCATGGAGTCCTTCCCTATCCACCCTATGGCACTCGATACACAGTCAAAAGTCACAATGCAGAGTTGGGTGAGACTAGCCCCAAGCATTTCGCCTCCAACCCTGAATAGACAAACATTCTCTCATATAGAGAGACGAGCACGAAACTTGTTAGATGACGGATTGTGTAACTCGCATCTCTATACACGTTACACGTTAGAGTAACACGTAACACGTTCTCGATTCACGTTAGAGGAAGTATGAAAAATGACGCCGTGCTCTTAGGAGGTTGAGTGATCTCCCTTAAAACTATGGGTTATCTTGAGGTTATCTTGAGATGATTTCGAGGCTTTTTTAGTGTCCCCGCGGCCCGGTCCTCGACCAGGCCTCCACCCCCAGGAAGCAGCCCGTGACAGCTGACTAACACCCAGGTACCTATTTTACTGCTAGGTAACAATGGGTGCTCATAATCACGGCTGTATAAGTGGCATAAAGAAGTTGAACTGGTAAAATGTTCATCAGACTCTCGTGAATTAAAACTGGACAAGTAAGCAACGTTTTCTCAATAAGAAAGCAAGGCAAAATAGAACTTGTTGAACGTTTGTTTTTTAATTCATTATCCTGCTCTGAAAAAGTTACATTTAACCCCTGAACACGGAATGAAAATTACGTGTCATGTGTTTCACTGGCAGGAAAACTGAATGTAAATTTTTTAAGATGGATCTGCTTTCTGGCACATTTGAAAATGTTCGAAAGTTAAATTAGGTTTTCCGAGACATCAGCAGGAAGACTTATAATATTCTGCTGCAGGTGACAGGAAATTACTTTCCCAGAGAGAGGTGATGAGAGAAGCCAGATGAGCTCAGGAGAGATGTGCGATGCTGAGGAAGATCACAGGAGGAGGAAGATCAGAGAAGGGATATTCTGGAAGATAGGTGCAAAATTTTTAAAAGGTCAAGAGTGTTCAGGAGGGGACGTGGAAACACCCCAGGGAGGCCAAAGGTGTTCAGGAGAGGACGTGGAACACCACCAGGGAGATCACGGTGGGGGGTTATCTTGAGGTTATCTTGAGATGATTTCGGGGCTTTAGTGTCCCCGTGGCCCGGTCCTCGACCAGGCCTCCACCCCCAGGAGGACAGCTGGCTAACACCCAGGTACCTATTTTACTGCTAGGTAACAGGGGTATAGGGTGAAAGAATCTCTGCCATTGTTTCTCGCCGGCGCCCAGGATCGAACCCGGGACCACAGGGTCACAAGTACAGTGTGCTGTCCGCTCGGCCGACCGGCTCCCTTAGAGGGGTTTAGGAGGGGACGTGGAACATCCCAAGTGATCAAGGGTGTTCCGGATGGATCATGGAACACCCCAGGGAAGCCAAGGGGTGTTCAGGAGGGGACGTGGAGCACACGTGTATTCTTCACAACTACTTCTATTATGCATCTTTAGTTATCTTTTGTAAGTACAACCGTTGGTTAACTTGACGCTGGACAACTTGGAGACATGACTAGTCCTTGGTGATATCTTCTGACTGTGACTGTAGCCCTAGTGGTGACGGCCCTAGTCATACCTTCAGCTTTACTAGGCCTGATCCGAGATTACGTCCTTTCCCATCAAGTGACCAATCAGAGAACAGGTATTTGTATGATTTCCTGTCCACTCAGATGCTTCTGACGTCATGAGGGGACCACAGGGCGAGGGAAGAGGGATTCTTTGATTCTAATGTCCATGGGGTCAGCCATCCCCTCCCCCATTCTCTCACTACGTGCGTCTCAACAATTACCGCCTCACTCAGAAAATTAGCCTTCCTCTTTAAGGGCCAAATGATCAACTGGTACAATATTAGTAGTGAAATATACGACTACGACCGCGCGCACCAGCTGTCAGGTGGCACTCCCTGGAGTGCCATCCGACAGCTGGTGCGCAGGTGTGTAGTTGCACAGGTTTTTTGGTGGATTTTCGGGGAATTTTTGGGGTGTTTCGGACGCGTGTGAGCGTCCGGTGTTTGGGTATGTGGTCAGGAAAGAGGGGAGGTCATGTTGTTGGGTGCCAGGTGGCACGCGAGGTCGTCGTCGCAGCGCGGGTGTCTAGTCACATAGGGTTTTTGGGGGATTTCCCGGAAGTTTGGCGCGTGGCGGACTTGAGTGGCGGGCGAGCAGGTGCGGCCCCCCACCCCGCGCGCGCGTGTCTAGTCAGGAAAGATGGGAGTAGTGTGAGAGTACGTGGTATAGTATGTGATAGAGTAAGAAAATAGAAGGAAGAGTGAGGAATGAGTAAAAGAATATGTATGTGTGTTTTTGCGTAGCCTTAATCGTGAGTTAGTGTGTAGATGTGAGGAGAAGGCAACACAATCTGTTATGTTGTTTTGGGTGTGGGTTGGATGGAGCTTCCCCTTCGTCTGGAGAGAGTGCTCTGGGTCATTATGAGGTTAGACAAACCATTAGCTCCCCTACAGGAAGTCGCAAGTGGTGAGGGTGAGAGAGCACTCTCCTGCAGAAGTTGGCCATTCCCTTGGGTCATTTGTCTTCAGAGTGTTGATGTTCGTCCCACGACGACTCCCCATACACTGTGGATTCCGGTAAGGAGGCGCGAGATACTTACGACAGACCTACACCTGTCAGCCATCAATCAATCACTCCCACCCCTCATCCCCACCCGCTCCCATACCGGGCAACCCTTACCAGTGCGTTTCGCTACGGTTCGCGACTCTCTATCTCTCTGTCTCTCTCTCTCTCTCTCTATCTCTCTCTCGATCTCTCTCTCTATCTCTCTCTCGATCTCTCTCTCTATCTCTCTCTGTCTCTGTCTCTGTCTCTGTCCCTGTCCCTGTCTCTGTCTCTGTCTCTCTCTATCTCTCTCTCTGTCTCTGTCTCTCTCTCTCTCTCTCTCTCTCTCTCTCTCTCTCTCTCTCTCTATCTCTCGCTCTGTCTCTGTCTCTGTCTCTGTCTCTGTCTCTCTCTCTCTCTCTCTCTCTCTCTCTCTCTCTCTCTCTCTCTCTCTCTCTCTCTGCTCTCTCTCTCTCTCTCTCCTCTCTCTCTCCTCTCTCTCTCTCTTCCAGATCATTTAATAGTTGGGGAAAGTAACATCATTTTCCTTTCTCCTGCTGCCGCTGTTCACATATCTTTCTCCATTCCACTTAGACTGACAGCGCATCAGAGGATGACCATCATGTCAATTTTCAAGCCCGCCTTCACTCTCACCCTTACATCCTTGTAAGGTAACACGACCAATATGCTAACTTCGTTCTTTACCCAATATCATTAATGTAACGTGGAGAATATACCAACTTCGTTCGTTCTTTGCCCAAATAACATTTTAAGAGTAACGATCTGTCTCTCTGTCTGTCTGTCTCCTCTCTCTCTCTCTCCTCTCTCTCTCTCTCTCTCTCTCTCTCTCTCTCTCTCTCTCTCTCTCTCTCTCTCTCTCTCTCTCTCTCTCTCTCTCTCTCTCTCTCTCTCTCTCTCTCTCTCTCTCTCTCTCTCACCCTCTCTCTCTCTCTCTCTCACCCTCTCTAAGTCCACCACACGGCTCTTCACTTAGTAAACTCAGTCAAAGTCAGTAGGCTAGCGTTTACTAAAAGAGAGAAAACATTCCATATCGTCACGAAGACGCGATCTCTACCTACAAATTGTTCATGTTAACTGTGATCATTGAAATGTATGCATGTTTACTCAATCTCCATCACCTCTGCATCCTACAGCCATTACTGTTGTGTGGAGCTATCTTGTCAAGGTCTCACCTTCGCGGCGGATTGAGGTATAGTGAGATAGCCAATGTAAAGGGATGGTCCTTACCCTCTCCCCGTCCACCCCACCAAACCCTTACCCCTACTACCCCCTCCATGGCCAAACCATCACTGCCCCCTTCCCAGACCAAGTGTTCTGTGCTAAGCCTTAGTAACAACATTCTTTGCTCAAATAGCATTTTTTTTTTAAGAATAGCCAGTCATAAGATGGTCTTCAATCTTATTATTATTATAACAAATCTAATTTGATGTAAACACAACTGCGTGGGATATACATAGCATTCAGTGGACTCTCTCTCTCTCTCTCTCTCTCGCTCTCTCGCTCTTTCTCTCTCTCTCCAGATCATTTAATAGTTGGGGAAAGTAACATCATTTCCTTTCTCCTGCTGCCGCTGTTCACGTATCTTTCTCCATTTCACTTAGACTAACGGCAATTTTCGAGACCCATCGCTCACACCCTTATAACCTTGTAAGGTAACACGACCAACATGATGTCAGCATTCTTTGCTCAAATAACATTAATGTAACGTGGACAATATACTAACTTCGTTCTTTGCCCAAATAACATTTTAAGAGTAACGAGCAACTTTCCGTCGATGTCTGAATAATGAAATGTAAAACCATGTTTAGCCATTACTGTACATCCAAACACAAAATATTTTTTTTTGTTCCACACATACAAATTCCAAGCAAGTAAGCGTATATACGATAATATGGAAAAACACAGTCTTGATACTATTATTAAATTGACTTGTTCATTATCCTCGAGTTCAAGGCTGTCTCTCTTAAGACCTACATCATCCAATGTAAAACACCAATCGACGAGAATAAGACCGGTGAGTCGATAGTGAAATAGCTCTGGGTTAAGTCTGTTTTTCAGTTCTTGTAACACGTTCAATGTAGCGTAATGGGAAACCAGTCTTTCTACTGCCTACATAAATAGCGTTTGAAAATGTATGCAAGTCTAGACAAACTCCTATAGCCCTTACATTCTAACACAAATAAAATATTAGCACATGATTGCATCGCATTATATCATCATTAAGCAACGTGGAGATCAACTTTCTGGCTGTTGTCCGAATATCATTATTGAAATGTGAACTCCATTTAGCCAAACACTATATCTCCATTACATCTCATAGCATATGAATATTACGGTATACCAGTTTTAACCCTCTATAACACAATGTAACATAACTTTCTACAGACCAAATATCGTTTTTAAATGAAAGTATGACTTAGTCCTTATTCATACATCTCTCACCATATAAAATATTGGCGTCTACCCCTTTTAGCCCTCTGTAACACAATGTAACGCAACGTAACGTAACGCAAATCAACTTTTTGCAGTCCAAAATGTCATTTTGAAACGGAAAGTGAGGGTTAGACCATCTCCATTACATCTCTTACCATATAAATAATTGATGGCCACCCCTTTTAGCCCTCTGTAACACAATGTAACACAACGTAACATCTCGCAAATCGACTTTTGCAGTCCAAAATGTCATTTTTAAATGAAAGTATGACTTAGTCCATCTTCATTACATCTCTCACCATATAAATTATTGGCGTCTACCCCTTTTAGCCCTCTGTAACACAATGTAACACAACGTAACATATCGCAAATCGACTTTTGTAGTCCAAAAGGTCATTTTTAAATGAAAGTATGACTTAGTCCATCTTCATTACATCTCTCACCATATAAAATATTGGCGTCTACCCCTTTTAGCCCTCTGTAACACAATGTAACGCAACGTCGCGTAACGCAAATCAACTTTTTGCAGTCCAAAATTACATTTTTTAAATGAAAGTATGACTTAGCACATCTCTTACCATATAATATTGACCTCTACCAGTTTTAGCCCTCTAACACAATGTAACGTAACGCAATCAACTTTTACAGCCCAAAATGACATTTTTAAATAAAGTAGGACTTAGTCCATCTCCATTACATCTCCTTCCATAAGAATATTACGGTCTACCAGTTTTAGCCCTCTGTAAACACAATGTAACGTAACGGGGAAAATCATCTTTGTCGGATGAGCAAATAACATTATTGAAAATGACATCCGTGTTTAGCCATTACATCCAAACACACAAGAAAAATATTACCGCTTTTCTTGAGAAACTTATATGTGGAGATCATATCTCCAGAGTCCACACAATAAGCCACACATCACACATCTTCTGTTTTCAAATCGCAGCTCGCATCTAATTTAATGTTATTTTTTTTTTTTGCAGAAACTATGTTTTTGAGATTATGCTCAATGTCGGCAATTACTATTCGTATCATCAAACTCCTTTCAGTCAACAAATTCACATTTCATATCGCGTGTGTAGATTAGAGAGAGAAGGCAAACATAGCGTGCAGCTAGTCAAAAACTTATCATAACAGATATGATTTCACAGAGTTTTTCAACCTTTGCCAGTTTTTTCAATGTTATCTCTTCACTCGTGCTAAGTGAGTCAGACAAAAATGTGACATTTTATTTCATTATTAGCCATGCAATATGCTATTAGCTAGGTAGTCAAAACATATAACAAGCGTTATTTCACAGGAATTTTTTCTAGCAAATATGCTTCCTTTAAACAGTTCAACACATCAAACACCAGCAGTCTGCGAAATTCCCTTTAGTCAATAATCATTCTTTACAGTATTTCTTGACTAGAATAGCACTCCAAAACATAAGTGGTCATTTTTATTCTCACTGTCGCACTATAGTCAATAATTTGTTCGCAGAGTGACAAGTTATGCATAGTGACGAGATTTCATGGTGTGCATAGTTTAAGAGAGTTCACACTGTATTAATTACGGTCATGGATATCTTATGTTATGTTTATGAAGACCATCTCTTCTTATTTTTTTATCATTTTCGCGCCCCCACAGCTTTACAGTCTTCTCATATTCTTTTTCAAATAAAGTTTGCTTACTGTTGTCCAGTAGATCGGCCTCACATTACATATATTAATCAATTTTCAAATTCAGTTCAGTTCTTTTCAATATCGCAGCTTTGGTGCCCCCACAGCCTGTATCTAGTTCAAGACCTCTTATTATCAATGTCATTAATACGGATATCATCAACCTACGTATTGGATGTCTCTGTCATTCAGTCATCAACGTAGTATGTGTTTAATGAACGTGAGAATCACTTCATGTGCACTCATTTTAGTTTAGTTTAAGTTTACATCTTGAATTAATACTGACTATTGGATAGCTCAGACATTCAGTTAACATCTCAGTAAGTGAAAATCTTTTCATGTGAGCTCATTTTTAGTTTAGGATAAGGTTTTTCCATCGTGAAATGCTATTATCAGTAACAAGGTATTGGATGACACTACCATTCAGTTTACATCTCAGTAACTGTTTACTGAACATTGTTATCCATCCATGCAACCTCATTTTTTAGTTTTAAGTTTCTACGTCGTAAAAATAAAATATTACTATCACCAGCCATGTATCGGATAGCTCAACCATTCAGTTAACATCTCAGTAAGTGAAAATCTTTTCATGTGAGCTCATTTTTAGTTTAGGATAAGGTTTTCCATCGTGAAATGCTATTATCAGTAGCCAGGTATTGGGTGGGTGGGCCATCCAGTTTACATCTCAGTAACAGTTTACTGAACATAGATATCCCTCCATGTGACCTCATTTTTAGTTTAAACTTTCTCCATCGTAAATAAAAATAAAATATTACTATCACAAACCTTGTATTGGCCTGCTCCGGCATTCAGTTTACATCTCAGTAAGTGTTTACTGAATGCAAAATCGCTCACATGTGTGGTCATAAGGTTTTTCTCATCGTGAAATGCTATTATCAGTAACCAGGTATTGGATGACACTACCATTCAGTTTACATCTCAGTAACTGTTTACTGAACATTGTTATCCATCCATGCAACCTCATTTTTTAGTTTTAAGTTTCTACATCGTAAAAATAAATATTACTATCACCAGCCATGTAACGGTAGCTCAACCATTCAGTTTACAGCTCAGTAACTGTTTACTGAACATAGACATCCCCTCCATGCGAGCTCATTTTTTAGTTTAAAGTTTCTCCATCGTAAAAAATAAATATTACTATCACAAACCATGTATTGGGTGGGTTCAACCATCCAGTTTACATCTCAGTAACAGTTTACTGAACCATAGATATCCCTCCAGGTGACCTCATTTTTAGTTTAAAGTTTCTCCATCCTAAATAAAAATAAAATATTACTATCACAAACTTTGTATTGACCAGCTCTGGCATTCAGTTTACAACTCAGTAAGTGTTTACTGAATGCAAAATCGCTACATGTGTGGTCATTTAGTTTAAAGTTTCTCAATCTTAAAATATTACTATCAACATCAACCATGCATTGGCCGGCTAAGTCTTTCAGTTTACATCTCAGTAAGTGTTTTACTGAATGCAAAATCGCTACATGTGTGGTCATTTAGTTTAAAGTTTCTCAATCTTTAAATATTACTATCATCATCAACCATGCATTGCTCTGGCTAGTCTTTCAGTTTACATCTCAGTGAGTGTTAACTGAATGTGGAAATTTTCACGTGTTAGCATTTAGTTTAGTTTCAAGTTTCAATTAAATACTAACACCATCCCCGTATTGGGCTGTCGGGCATTCAGTTACACACTCGGAGAGTGTTTACTGAACGTCGAAATCATTTCCTGTAGGCCCGTTTTTACTTAAACCCGTCTCCACTCCAAACCAGTCCGGACCGTCGGTCCTGACTTGGACCGGAGGTCCGGTTTGGAGTGGAGACGGGTTTAAGTAAAAAAACGGGCCTACAGGAAATGATTTTCGACGTTCAGTAAACACTCTCCGAGTGTGTAACTGAATGCCCGACAGCCCCAATACGGGGATGGTGTTAGTATTAATTGAAACTTGAAACTAAACTAAATGCTAACACGTGATAATTTCCACATTCAGTTAACACTCACTGAGATGTAAACTGAAGACGTAGCCAGGCAATGCATGGTTGATGATGATAGTTAATATTTAACAGATTGACAAACTTTAAACTAAATGACCACACATGTAGCGATTTTTGCATTCAGTAAACACTTACTGAGATGTAAACTGAAAGACTTAGCGGCCAATGCATGGTTGATGTTGATAGTAATATTTTAAGATTGAGAAACTTTAAACTAAATGACCACAATGTAGCGATTTTGCATTCAGTAAACACTTACTGGAGTTGTAAACTGAATGCCAGAGCTGGTCAATACAAAGTTTGTGATAGTTAATATTTTATTTTTTATTTAGGATGGAGAAACTTTAAACTAAAAATGAGGTCACATGGAGGGATATCTATGTTCAGTAAACTGTTACTGAGATGTAAACTGGATGGTTGACCCACCCAATACATGGTTTGTGATAGTAATATTTATTTTTTACGATGGAGAACCTTTAAACTAAAAAATGAGCTCGCATGGAGGGTATGTCTATGTTCAGTAAACAGTTACTGAGCTGTAAACTGAATGGTTGAGCTACCGTTACATGGCTGGTGATAGTAACTATTTATTTTTACGATGTAGAAACTTTAAACTAAAAAATATGAGGTTGCATGGATGGATAACAATGTTCAGTAAACAGTTACTGAGATGTAAACTGAATGGTAGTGTCATCCAATACCTGGTTACTGATAATAGCATTTCACGATGAGAAAACCTTATGACCCATCACATGTAGCGATTTTGCATTCAGTAAACACTTACTGAGATGTAAACTGAATGCCGGAGCAGGCCAATACAAGGTTTGTGATAGTAATATTTTATTTTTATTTACGATGGAGAAAGTTTAAACTAAAAATGAGGTCACATGGAGGGATATCTATGTTCAGTAAACTGTTACTGAGATGTAAACTGGATGGCCCACCCACCCAATACCTGGCTACTGATAATAGCATTTCACGATGGAAAACCTTATCCTAAACTAAAAATGAGCTCACATGAAAAGATTTTCACTTACTGAGATGTTAACTGAATGGTTGAGCTATCCGATACATGGCTGGTGATAGTAATATTTTATTTTTACGACGTAGAAACTTAAAACTAAAAATGAGGTTGCATGGATGGATAACAATGTTCAGTAAACAGTTACTGAAGATGTAAACTGAATGGTAGTGTCATCCAATACCTTGTTACTGATAATAGCATTTCACGATGGAAAAACCTTATCCTAAACTAAAAATGAGCTCACATGAAAGATTTTCATCTTACTGAGATGTTAACCTGAATGTCTGAGCTATCCAATAGCAGTATTAATTCAAGATGTAAACTTAAAACTAAACTAAAATGAGTGCACATGAAGTGATTCTCACGTTCATTAAACACATACTACGTGTATGACTGACTGACAGAGACATCCAATACTTGGTTGATGATATCCGTATTAATGACATTGATAATAAGAGGCTTGAACTAGATACAGGCTAGTGGGGCACCAAAGCTGCGATATTGAAAAGAACTGAACTGAATTTGAAAATTGATTAATATATGTAATGTGAGGCCGATCTACTGGAAAACAGTAAGCAAACTTTATTTGAAAAAGAATATGAGAAGACTGTAAAGCTGTGGGGCGCGAAAATGATAAAAATAAGAAGAGATGGTCTTCATAAAACATAACATAAGTTATCCATGACCGTAATTAATACAGTGTGAACTCTCTTAAACTATGCACACCATGAAATCTCGTCACTATGCATAACTTGTCACTCTGCGAAACAAATATTGACTATAGTGCGACAGTGAGAATAAAAATGACCACTTATGTTTTGGAGTGCTATTCTAGTCAAGAAATACTGTAAAGGATGATTATTGACTAAAGGGAATTTCGCAGACTGCTGGTGTTTGATGGTTGAACTGTTTAAAGGAAGCATATTTGCTAGAAAAAATTCCTGTGAAATAACGCTTGTTATATGTTTTGACTACCTAGCTAATAGCATATTGCATGGTAATAATGAAATGAAATGTCACATTTTTGTCTGACTCACTTAGCACGAGTGAAGAGATAACAATGAAAAAAAACTGGCAAAGGTTGAAAAACTCTGTGAAATCATATCTGTTATGATAAGTTTTGACTAGCTGCACGCTATGTTTGCCTTCTCTCTCTAATCTACACACGCGATATGAAATGTGAATTTTGTTGACTGAAAGGAGTTTGATGATACGAATAGTAATTGCCGACATTGAGCATAATCTCAAAAACATAGTTTCTGCAAAAAAAAAATAACATTAAATTAGATGCGAGCTGCGATTTGAAAACAGAAGATGTGTGATGTGTGGCTTATTGTGTGGACTCTGGAGATATGATCTCCACATATAAGTTTCTCAAGAAAAACGGTAATATTTTTCTTGTGTGTTTGGATGTAATGGCTAAACACGGATGTCATTTTCAATAATGTTATTTGCTCATCCGACAAAGATGATTTTCCCCGTTACGTTACATTGTGTTACAGAGGGCTAAAACTGTAGACCGTAATATTCTTATGGAAGGAGATGTAATGGAGATGGACTAAGTCCTACTTTATTTAAAAATGTCATTTTGGGCTGTAAAAGTTGATTGCGTTACGTTACATTGTGTTAGAGGGCTAAAACTGGTAGAGGTCAATATTATATGGTAAGAGATGTGCTAAGTCATACTTTCATTTAAAAATGACATTTTGGACTGCAAAAAGTTGATTTGCGATTTACGGACGTGGTTACATTGTGTTACAGAGGGCTAAAAGGGGTAGCAATTAATTATATGGTAGAGATGTAATGGAGATGGGCTAACCCTCACTTTCCGTTTCAAAATGACCTTTTGGACTGCAAAAAGTTGATTTGCGTTATGCTACGTTGCGTTACATTGTGTTACAGAGGGCTAAAAGGGGTAGACGCCAATATTTTATATGGTGAGAGATGTAATGAAGATGGACTAAGTCATACTTTCATTTAAAAATGACATTTTGGATGCAAAAGTCGATTTGCGATACGTTACGTTGTGTTACATTGTGTTACAGAGGGCTAAAAGGGGTAGCCATCAATTATTTATATGGTAAGAGATGTAATGGAGATGGTCTAACCCTCACTTTCCGTTTCAAAATGACATTTTGGACTGCAAAAAGTTGATTTGCGTTACGTTACGTTGCGTTACATTGTGTTACAGAGGGCTAAAAGGGGTAGACGCCAATATTTTATATGGTGAGATGTAATGAATAAGGACTAAGTCATACTTTCATTTAAAAACGATATTTGGTCTGTAGAAAGTTATGTTACATTGTGTTATAGAGGGTTAAAACTGGTATACCGTAATATTCATATGCTATGAGATGTAATGGAGATATAGTGTTTGGCTAAATGGAGTTCACATTTCAATAATGATATTCGGACAACAGCCAGAAAGTTGATCTCCACGTTGCTTAATGATGATATAATGCGATGCAATCATGTGCTAATATTTTATTTGTGTTAGAATGTAAGGGCTATAGGAGTTTGTCTAGACTTGCATACATTTTCAAACGCTATTTATGTAGGCAGTAGAAAGACTGGTTTCCCATTACGCTACATTGACTGTGTTACAAGAACTGAAAAACAGACTTAACCGAGAGCTATTTCACTATCGACTCACCGGTCTCATTCTCGTCGATTGGTGTTTTACATTGGATGATGTAGGTCTTAAGAGAGACAGCCTTGAACTCGGGGATAATGAACAAGTGAATTTAATAATAGTATCAAGACTGTGTTTTTTCCATATTATCGTATATACGCTTACTTGCTTGGAATTTGTATGTGTGGAACAAAAAAAAATATTTTGTGTTTGGATGTACAGTAATGGCTAAACATGGTTTTACATTTCATTATTCAGACATCGACGGAAAGTTGCTCGTTACTCTTAAAATGTTATTTGGGCAAAGAACGAAGTTAGTATATTGTCCACGTTACATTAATGTTATTTGAGCAAAGAATGCTGACATCATGTTGGTCGTGTTACCTTACAAGGTTATAAGGGTGTGAGCGATGGGTCTCGAAAATTGCCGTTAGTCTAAGTGAAATGGAGAAAGATACGTGAACAGCGGCAGCAGGAGAAAGGAAATGATGTTACTTTCCCCAACTATTAAATGATCTGGAGAGAGAGAGAAAGAGCGAGAGAGCGAGAGAGAGAGAGAGAGAGAGAGTCCACTGAATGCTATGTATATCCCACGCAGTTGTGTTTACATCAAATTAAGATTTGTTATAATAATAATAAGATTGAAGACCATCTTATGACTGGCTATTCTTAAAAAAAAAATGCTATTTGAGCAAAGAATGTTGTTACTAAGGCTTAGCACAGAACACTTGGTCTGGGAAGGGGGCAGTGATGGTTTGGCCATGGAGGGGGTAGTAGGGGTAAGGGTTTGGTGGGGTGGACGGGGAGAGGGTAAGGACCATCCCTTTACATTGGCTATCTCACTATACCTCAATCCGCCGCGAAGGTGAGACCTTGACAAGATAGCTCCACACAACAGTAATGGCTGTAGGATGCAGAGGTGATGGAGATTGAGTAAACATGCATACATTTCAATGATCACAGTTAACATGAACAATTTGTAGGTAGAGATCGCGTCTTCGTGACGATATGGAATGTTTCTCTCTTTTAGTAAACGCTAGCCTACTGACTTTGACTGAGTTTACTAAGTGAAGAGCCGTGTGGTGGACTTAGAGAGGGTGAGAGAGAGAGAGAGAGAGGGTGAGAGAGAGAGAGAGAGAGAGAGAGAGGAGAGAGAGAGAGAGAGAGGAGAGAGAGAGAGAGAGAGAGAGAGAGAGAGAGAGAGAGAGAGAGAGAGAGAGAAGAGAGAGAGAGAAGAGAGAGAAGAGACAGACAGACAGAGAGACAGATCGTTACTCTTAAAATGTTATTTGGGCAAAGAACGAACGAAGTTGGTATATTCTCCACGTTACATTAATGATATTGGGTAAAGAACGAAGTTAGCATATTGGTCGTGTTACCTTACAAGGATGTAAGGGTGAGAGTGAAGGCGGGCTTGAAAATTGACATGATGGTCATCCTCTGATGCGCTGTCAGTCTAAGTGGAATGGAGAAAGATATGTGAACAGCGGCAGCAGGAGAAAGGAAAATGATGTTACTTTCCCCAACTATTAAATGATCTGGAGAGAGAGAGAGAGAGAGAGAGAGAGAGAGAGAGAGAGAGAGAGAGAGAGAGAGAGAGAGAGAGAGAGAGAGAGAGAGAGAGAGAGAGAGAGAGAGAGACAGAGACAGAGACAGAGACAGAGACAGAGCGAGAGATAGAGAGAGAGAGAGAGAGAGAGAGAGAGAGAGAGAGAGAGACAGAGACAGAGAGAGAGATAGAGAGAGACAGAGACAGAGACAGGGACAGGGACAGAGACAGAGACAGAGACAGAGAGAGATAGAGAGAGAGATCGAGAGAGAGATAGAGAGAGAGATCGAGAGAGAGATAGAGAGAGAAGAGAGAGACAGAGAGATAGAGAGTCGCGAACCGTAGCGAAACGCACTGGTAAGGGTTGCCCGGTATGGGAGCGGGTGGGGATGAGGGGTGGGAGTGATTGATTGATGGCTGACAGGTGTAGGTCTGTCGTAAGTATCTCGCGCCTCCTTACCGGAATCCACAGTGTATGGGGAGTCGTCGTGGGACGAACATCAACACTCTGAAGACAAATGACCCAAGGGAATGGCCAACTTCTGCAGGAGAGTGCTCTCTCACCCCTCACCACTTGCGACTTCCTGTAGGGGAGCTAATGGTTTGTCTAACCTCATAATGACCCAGAGCACTCTCTCCAGACGAAGGGGAAGCTCCATCCAACCCACACCCAAAACAACATAACAGATTGTGTTGCCTTCTCCTCACATCTACACACTAACTCACGATTAAGGCTACGCAAAAACACACATACATATTCTTTTACTCATTCCTCACTCTTCCTTCTATTTTCTTACTCTATCACATACTATACCACGTACTCTCACACTACTCCCATCTTTCCTGACTAGACACGCGCGCGCGGGGTGGGGGGCCGCACCTGCTCGCCCGCCACTCAAGTCCGCCACGCGCCAAACTTCCGGGAAATCCCCCAAAAACCCTATGTGACTAGACACCCGCGCTGCGACGACGACCTCGCGTGCCACCTGGCACCCAACAACATGACCTCCCCTCTTTCCTGACCACATACCCAAACACCGGACGCTCACACGCGTCCGAAACACCCCAAAAATTCCCCGAAAATCCACCAAAAACCTGTGCAACTACACACCTGCGCACCAGCTGTCGGATGGCACTCCAGGGAGTGCCACCTGACAGCTGGTGCGCGCGGTCGTAGTCGTATATTTCACTACTAATATTGTACCAGTTGATCATTTGGCCCTTAAAGAGGAAGGCTAATTTTCTGAGTGAGGCGGTAATTGTTGAGACGCACGTAGTGAGAGAATGGGGGAGGGGATGGCTGACCCCATGGACATTTAGAATCAAAGAATCCCTCTTCCCTCGCCCTGTGGTCCCCTCATGACGTCAGAAGCATCTGAGTGGACAGGAAATCATACAAATACCTGTTCTCTGATTGGTCAACTTGATGGGAAGGACGTAATCTCGGATCAGGCTAGTAAAGCTGAAGGTATGACTAGGGCCGTCACCACTAGGGCTACAGTCACAGTCAGAAGATATCACCAAGGACTAGTCATGTCTCCAAGTTGTCCAGCGTCAAGTTAACCAACGGTTGTACTTACAAAAGATAACTAAAGATGCATAATAGAAGTAGTTGTGAAGAATACACGTGTGCTCCACGTCCCCTCCTGAACACCCCTTGGCTTCCCTGGGGTGTTCCATGATCCATCCGGAACACCCTTGATCACTTGGGATGTTCCACGTCCCCTCCTAACCCCTCTAAGGGAGCCGGTCGGCCGAGCGGACAGCACACTGTACTTGTGACCCTGTGGTCCCGGGTTCGATCCTGGGCGCCGGCGAGAAACAATGGGCAGAGATTCTTTCACCCTATACCCCTGTTACCTAGCAGTAAAATAGGTACCTGGGTGTTAGCCAGCTGTCCTCCTGGGGGTGGAGGCCTGGTCGAGGACCGGGCCACGGGGACACTAAAGCCCCGAAATCATCTCAAGATAACCTCAAGATAACCCCCCACCGTGATCTCCCTGGTGGTGTTCCACGTCCTCTCCTGAACACCTTTGGCCTCCCTGGGGTGTTCCACGTCCCCTCCTGAACACTCTTGACCTTTTAAAAATTTTGCACCTATCTTCCAGAATATCCCTTCTCTGATCTTCCTCCTCCTGTGATCTTCCTCAGCATCGCACATCTCTCCTGAGCTCATCTGGCTTCTCTCATCACCTCTCTCTGGGAAAGTAATTTCCTGTCACCTGCAGCAGAATATTATAAGTCTTCCTGCTGATGTCTCGGAAAACCTAATTTAACTTTCGAACATTTTCAAATGTGCCAGAAAGCAGATCCATCTTAAAAAATTTACATTCAGTTTTCCTGCCAGTGAACACATGACACGTAATTTTCATTCCGTGTTCAGGGGTTAAATGTAACTTTTTCAGAGCAGGATAATGAATTAAAAAACAAACGTTCAACAAGTTCTATTTTGCCTTGCTTTCTTATTGAGAAAACGTTGCTTACTTGTCCAGTTTTAATTCACGAGAGTCTGATGAACATTTTACCAGTTCAACTTCTTTATGCCACTTATACAGCCGTGATTATGAGCACCCATTGTTACCTAGCAGTAAAATAGGTACCTGGGTGTTAGTCAGCTGTCACGGGCTGCTTCCTGGGGGTGGAGGCCTGGTCGAGGACCGGGCCGCGGGGACACTAAAAAAGCCTCGAAATCATCTCAAGATAACCTCAAGATAACCCATAGTTTTAAGGGAGATCACTCAACCTCCTAAGAGCACGGCGTCATTTTTCATACTTCCTCTAACGTGAATCGAGAACGTGTTACGTGTTACTCTAACGTGTAACGTGTATAGAGATGCGAGTTACACAATCCGTCATCTAACAAGTTTCGTGCTCGTCTCTCTATATGAGAGAATGTTTGTCTATTCAGGGTTGGAGGCGAAATGCTTGGGGCTAGTCTCACCCAACTCTGCATTGTGACTTTTGACTGTGTATCGAGTGCCATAGGGTGGATAGGGAAGGACTCCATGCACCTCCTTAAGAAGGATTGTTTCCTATTTCGAACCCCAGAGACCCCTATGGTGTCTGAAAGGGGGATTTGATTGTCCATAGAAAGCTTACTTCAGATTGTTCAGGTGCTACTGAGGTTGACTCTACGCCAGTAACATAGATATAATATTACTTGAGCATGTGTTGCTGACATAGAAAGAAAACGTGAGGGATAAATGAAGAAAGAACGAGAGGGAGGGAAGGAGAAAGAACGAAAAAAGGGAGGGTTGAGAGACCGGAAGGGAGAAATATGAAGAGATGATGAGTAGGCATGAGAACACAAATGGGAGAGAGAAGAAAACCGATTAGCGCGGGAAGGAAAGAAAGAAGGACAGACAGTGAGATGAGAGAACGGGAGGGAGAGAGAACGGGAGGGAGAGGTAACGGGTAGGAGAGGTAATGGGAGGGAGAGGGAACGGGAGGGGCAACGGGTAGGAGAGGTAATGGGAGGGAGAGGGAACGGGAGGGGCAACGGGTAGGAGAGGTAATGGGAGGGAGAGGGAACGGGAGGGAGAGGGAACGGGAGGGAGAGGGAACGGGAGGGAGAGGGAACGGAAGGGAGAGGGAACGGGAGAGGGAACAGGAGGGAGAGGGAACGGGAGGGAGAGAGAACGGGAGGGAGAGGGAACGGGAGGGAGAGGGAACGGGAGGGAGAGAGAACGGGAGGGAGAGGGAACGGGAGGGAGAGGGAACGGGAGGGAGAGGGAACGGGAGAGGGAACAGGAGGGAGAGGGAACGGGAGGGAGAGAGAACGGGAGGGAGAGGGAACGGGAGGGAGAGGGAACGGTAGGGAGAGGTAATATGTGTTAGAGCGAAAAGGAGATAGAGGGAACAGGAGGAAGTAGGAACGGAAAGAAGAGGAAAAAGGTAGGAGAGGAAATGGGAGGGAGAAGGAACAGAAGGGGAGAAGGAACGTGAGGGAAAGGGAACAGGAGGAAGAGGGAACGGGAGAGAGAGATCTCCCCACCTTCCACTGACCTGGGAGGTGGTAGTGTCACTGACCTGGGAGGTGGTAGTGTCACTGACCTGGGAGGTGGTAGTGTCACTGACCTGGGAGGTGGTAGTGTCACTGACCTGGGAGGTGGTAGTGTCACTGACCTGGGAGGTGGTAGTGTCACTGACCTGGGAGGTGGTAGTGTCACTGACCTGGGAGGTGGTAGTGTCACTGACCTGGGAGGTGGTAGTGTCACTGACCTGGAAGGTGGTAGTGTCACTGACCTGGGAGGTAGTAGTGTCACCGCCCTGGGAGGTGGTAATGTCACTGACCTTGGAGGTGGTAATGTCACTGACCTGGGATGGGGTAGTGTCATTGACCTGGAAGGAGGAAGTGTCATTATCCTGGGAGGTTGTAGTGTCTCCACCCTGGGAGGTGGTTGTGTCACTGATCTGGGAGGTGGGAGTATCACTAACCTGGGAGGTGGTAGTGTCACTGTCCTAGGAGGTGGTAGTGTCATTGACCTGGGAGGTGGGAGAGTTACTGACCTGGGAAGTGGAAGTGTCACTGACCTGGAGAGTGGGATTTTGGAGTGTCACTGACCTGGGAGATGGTAGTGTCACTGACTTGGGAGGTGGTAGTGTCACTGACTTGGGAGGTGGTAGTGTCACTGACCGGGGTTGTTGTAGTGTCACTGATCTGGGAGGTGGTAGTGTCACTTACCTGGGAGGTGGTAGTGTCACTTACCTGGGAGGTGGTAGTTTCACTGACCGGGGAGGTGGGAGTGTCACAGACCTGGTTGGTGGTAGTGTGACAGAGCTGGGAGATGGTTGTGTTATGATAATCTCCTTCAAGGGAGATTTGGCCTGCTCTTTCCTATCATCATATTACTTCAGTACATCTACAACATCTGGATACTACAAGCAAGTGTCGTACGTATTGAGTAAAATACGTTTCTGCCAAGCGCATACGTATCAAACACTCGCTCTCCACCTCCCCCCTCCACCTTCTTCGATCACCAAACCACCACTTCCAGCCCGCACACTTCTGATTGGTGAATCGACGTCTGCACCTCTGCACCTCTGCACTTCAGCGCCATCTACATAGCCGATGACTGAGCATGCACATCCATTGCATTTAGAATATCCTGTGCTCTCAAAGCTGATACAACCATATGATATACGCACTGTTTATTAGTGGATGTTTTCCGCCAGCGCTTTGTTCTCAGCACCTGTTACTTCATTTCTTTTCTTTATTCATTGTAGAGCAACGTCACCGCTATTTTATTTTATGATATTTTTTGACTTTATAATCTTGTTTGTTTGCACTGTACATAGCCAAGGGATTGTCTTTGTTCATATTTGTTTTCAAGTTAAATTAAAGTTTCATAGTTCATACTATTGGTTTTGCGTGTTTTCCCTTTATCACAGAAGGCAACAGCCAAGCAGTCAACTTTTTTTGTAAATGTGATTGGCATTGACACCAGCCATAAGGAGGACTGCCGAACAACTACACTTCTTTTTTACATCACATTTAATGGGGGCCTGTCCTAGGAGCCTCACTCAGGTACTGATACTAGATCATCAATTTGTGGTAAGCGTACTTGGCTTTGATACAGTTGCTTTTCAATATTTTCATAACGTTTAATATTTATATGGCGCTGTGTATTTTGTGCAATCCGAGGGTAACATATTGTGAGTGTTGGATAACTGTGGATTACGTGGTGATTGGAGGCCTCAGTCATTCTCTTAATTGGTCGTCCATTCCTCAGTGTTATTATTCGTGTATTCCACCTTTTTTGTCCCTAGGATATTTCTCAAATTCAGGGAGATCATCATTTTGGTACCCTGGTACTTTCATTTGTCTTCGGGCCACGCACTCTATCTTCTGCAATCCGACCAAAGGAGGATACAGAGGGCCATAGTTCCTCTAGCACGGACTACGCTGTTGAGTTGGGACCTCAACAGCAGTTCTCGTCACCAGTTGACACTCGCACCCCTACACGTCGGTCAGAGATGATGATATTTACTCAGGTAAGGAATTAGCATTCTTTTTTTCAGAGCACAAGGAACGCTAATTCTGTAAGTATCATATAATTAAGTAGGAAACCCCTTGCTTCTGTCCTATAGAGACAAGGCAAGTTATCCCTACATTCTTGGACTACCCTTTCACTTTTGAACCAATTAAAAGTTTCATTTGTTTTAGAAGCTATCGGTTTCATTTATTGAGTAGAATTTTCTTGCCCTTATTCTCTTATATTGAGTACCGGGTACAAGATTTCCTGCGATTTTGATTGACTAATCATTTAACTTCTAATATTAACGTTAATTGTTAACGATTAAATTTCCACAGGATAGTTACCAGTTGCCACGTCATCCTGTTACTGACACTTATAATATCACAGGTATATTCGTTGTACATTTATTTGCTATCTCAACATGTTTCGTCTCCCAGTATTTCGTAGTGATCCAGACAGTGAAGTAGGGAACTTAATTCGTGCCAGGAAAACAGAATTACAAACTCTTGCACACGAGTATCACCTAGATGTTCCCCATGTAGCCAACAAAAGTGACTTGTACAATATTATCCTGGCCCACCTCTTAGATGAAGGAATTATAGACTCTGATTCTCACGAAAACTATTCTATTGCAGATTGGCAAGCTCTGGCAGCTATGAAGTTAAAGCTAGAACTAGCGAAGGTAGAGCGTGAACGCCAAAAAGAAGCTCTACAACTTGCTAATGCCGAACGTGAACAACAAAAAGCTCTCCAGCTAAAGAATGAAGAGGTTGCCCTAAAGAAAGAAGAACAGGAACGCGAGGCGGCCCTACAACGAGAGCGTGAGAGGGAACAGCTAGAAGCAAGAAAACGTCACCTGGAGATGCAACGTGAGCACGATAAGAAGAAAGCTGAGAGTGTTCTAGAATATCGTCGACAAGAACTCGCCTTCGAAACTACACACCACACTTAGCGCCAACAAGCTACCGATAGTCTCCCAGTAAACTTCAATGTCTCCCATGCCAGTAAGTTAATGCCACCATTCGTTGAGACAGAGATAGATGTGCTTTTTACTACTTTTGAGGCCATAGCTCAAAAACTTAGCTGGGCTGAAGTTCAATGGTCTACCCTTCTCAGAGTGCACCTCACAGGTAGAGCTGCGATTACTCTCAGTACCTTAGCGTCTGAGAATAACTACCAGACCCTGAAGCAAGCAGTTTTAGACGCCTACCTTCTATCCACCGAAAGCTACAGACGAAAATTCCGTGATTATCTAAAGGCAAGTACCACCACGTTTTTAGAATTTGCCAATACTAAGAAAAGATATTTCATGAAATGGCTGGAAGCAGCACATGTCTCTAAATTTTCAGAACTCGTCAACCTCATTCTAGTTGAGGGATTCTTTAGACGTGCTTCCCCTTCCATCCGTTTATATTTAGCAGACAAAGAAGAAAACGACTACATCAGATGTGCGAAGTCGGCTGACACCCACAGCCTCATACACCGGCTAACACCAGACCCACCTTCCAGTAAGAAGTCTTGGTATAGTTATGACAAAGTGAGTACCGATCAGGCGATCTCTGAATTGTATTGTAAGTATTGCAAGCTCTATGGACATACCATAGATAAGTGTGGAAAAGCTCAATACAAAGGCTATAGTGAAACTCCAAAACCCAAACCGACTCCTAAGTCCGGTAAGCCTGTGATGAATGTTGGTGTTCCTGTTAATGATCTTTCTCTCTTTAGCAAACACCTGTTTCCTGGAACTGTCTCTACCAACAGTACAGATTCGGAGGGACGTTTCAAATTGAAGATCTTGAGGGACACAGCGGCTCTTCAGTCAATAATATTGAAATCGGCTGTGCTTAACATCACCTACACCGGGGAAACCGTCCTTATCACTGACCTCACAGCTACCACTCCGTATCCACTCGCCAGAGTCCACCTGGACTGTCCTTTTGTGACCGGTGAAGTCCAAGTCGCCATCAGGGAAAAGCCTTTTCCCATATCAGGGGTACAACTTCTCCTAGGCAACGACTTGGCCGAAGATCTGTAACCGTCCATCCTGATCATCATGGACAAACCCCAGGTATGTGACTCTGTAGTGGACAACCCCATCTTAAAGTATGTTCCAGCAGAGGTCCAAGAAAGTGATGAAGTCTCTCCTCCGGTTATGGTGACCACCCGTGCGCAAGCTGCACGCCCTCAACCAGCTGACTCTACTGCTACCGCTGTCCCTCAAGACCATCAGAATCTACCACCGATTCTTACTATGTTGGAGTTCCGTAAGTTACAGAGGGAGGATCCTTCATTAACACCATTATTTTTCCAGGCTGAGACTCAACCTGACAGTATCCCTGGGTTCTTCCTAGAAAATCAGTTGCTCTACCAAAGGTACAGACCCAGTAAGCTGACGGAGGATGACGATTGGGCTAATGTAGACCAACTAGCAGTTCCCACTAGCCTACAGCCCGATATTCTACACCTGGCCCATGGAGCGCTTTCTCACTATGGTTTTAATAAAACCTATCACGGAATTAGACAAGACTACTACTGGCCAGGTATGGTTAAAGATGTCAAAAGTTACGTACAACAGTGTCATATATGTCAGATGGTAGGAAAATCTAACATCCCGATTCCCAAGGCTCCTTTAATTCCTATCCCGGTGCCTGCGGAACCTTTCCACAGACTCATCATAGACTGTGTTGGTCTTTTACCCCGGACCAGTTCTGGCAACGCTTATATACTAACCATCCTGTGTCCAACCTCCAGATTCCCCATAGCAGTTCCTGTAAAGAACATTACGGCTGCTACGGTGGTGAAACAACTATTGAAGATCTTTACCCAATACGGATTTCCTCGGGAGATTCAAAGTGACTGTGGCACCAACTTCACCAGTGATCTCTTGAAGAAGACACTGGAAGAATTCAACATCACTCGGGTATTGTCCAGTCCCTATCATCCTGCTTCACAGGGTTCTCTTGAACGTAGTCACCAAACGATTAAATCACTCCTAAAGAAATTTTGCAATGAAACCATGAAAGACTGGAATAAACAACTTGACATCATCATGTGCATTTTCAGAAGTCTCCCAAATGAGTTTCTAGGAGTATTTCCTTATGAGATGCTCTACGGACGTAGGTGCTATACTCCTCTTAAAGCTTTTAAAGACTCTCTACGTAATGCCACCTTCAGTGACCCTCAGAATGTGCCCCAGTTTCTTCCAAACTTAAAGCACATTCTAGAGAGAGTACGTAAATTTGCTAATGACACTCTATTAAAAGCTCAAGATAGGATGAAGACTCATTTTGACCAACGCAGCAAAATCAGGAAATTTAAAACAGGAGACTTCGTGTTGGCATATTTTCCGATCCCTGGTTCACCATTGCAAAACAAATTTTCAGGACCTTACCGCATCAAGGAGTGCAGAAACAACCACAACTACGTTCTTGAGACTCCAGAGAGGCGGCGGAAGACCCAGTTGTGCCACGTCAATCTTCTAAAGGAGTATAAAGGTATTCCCCCCACTGTGCTAATATCACTCTCCACTTTCAAAGATCCATACCTCCACAGTGAGACCTTCCCTGCTTCTTCGGATAGCACTGACTCTGAGTCAGTGTCTTTCAACTCGGAAATCCTTAATGATCTTCCTAAAAATTTACAGGACTGTAATAGTGCTCCTCTGCTATGTTCTGATCCCATTCTCGCCTCTCCAGATATTACGAAGCCCTTCATCATCAATGTCGACGCCAGTGGTACCGGCATCGGGGGCTTCCTGATGCAACAACGAGGCGAGGAGGTTCTTCCTGTCAGCTACTACAGCTACAAGTTGAAGCCCCCATCAAAAGAACTATAGCACTATAGAAAAGGAACTCCTCTCCATCGTCCTGAATCTGCAACATTTCGAACCTTACCTACAGGGGAATCGGTCTATTACCATCTACTCAGACCATAATCCCCTGCGGTTCCTACAACAGGCCCAATTCAGCAATCAACGTCTTCTCCGCTTGGCTCTGTCCTTGCAGAATTTTAATCTGGAGATCTTCTACATCAAATGTTCGGACAACATCATAGCCGACGCCCTCTCCAGAATCTACGAGGTAGAGACAGCTACTCCTACCTCTACACCTGCTACTGAAGTAACTTAACCCATAAGAGCAGGCTTCGGGGGAGAGCTGTTACGATAATCTCCTTCAAGAGAGATTTGGCCTGCTCTTTCCTATCATCATGCTACTTCAGTACATCTACAACATCTAGATACTACAAGCAAGTGTCGTACGTATTGAGTAAAATACGTTTCTGCCAAGCACATACGTATCAGACACTCGTTCTCCACCTTCCCCCTCCACCTTCTTCGATCACCAAACTACCACTTCCAGCCCGCACGCTTCTGATTGGTGAATCGACATATACACCTCTGCTTTTCAGTGCCATCTACATAGCCGATGACTGAGCATGCACAGCCATTTAATTTAGAATATCCTGTGCTCTCAAAGCTGATACAACCATATGATATACGCACTGTTTATTAGTGGATGTTATCAGCCAGCGCTTTTTTCTCAGCACCATTTAATTCATTTCTTGTCTTTATTCATTGTAGAGTAACGTCACCATAATTTTATTTTATGTTATTTTTTGACTTTATAATCTTGTTTGTTTGCATTGTACATAGCCAAGGGATTGTCTTTGTTTATATTTGTTTTCAAGATAAATTAAAGTTTCATTATTCATAATATTTGTTTTGCTTGTTTTCCCTTACTTTACCACAGAAGGCAACAGCCAAGCAGTCAACATTTTTTTTTGGAAATGTGATTGGCATTGACACCCGTCATAAGGAGGACTGCCGAACAACTACACTTTTTTTCCATCACAGTTGTGTCACTGACCGGTGTGGTGGTAGTTTCGCTGAACTGGGAGGTGGTAGCGTCACTGACCAGGGAGGTGGGTGGGTCACTGATCAGGGAGGTGGTAGTGTCACTGACCAGGGAGGTGGTAGTGTCACTGACCAGGGAGGTGGTAGTGTCACTTACCTAGGAGGTGGTAGTATCACTGACCTGGGAGGTCGTAGTATCACTGACCTGGTAGTTGTTAGTGTCACTGGTTTGGGAGGTGGTAGTGTCACTGGTTTGGGAGGTGGTAGTGTCACTGACCTGGGAGGTGGTAGTGTCACTGACCTTGGAGGTGGTAGTGTCACTGACCTTGGAGGTGGTAGTGTCACTGACCTTGGAGGTGGTAGTGTCACTGACCTGGGAGGTGGGAGTGTCACTGACCTGGGAGGTGGGAGTGTCACTGACCTGGGAGGTCGTAGTGTCACTGACGGGGGAGATTGTAGTGTCACAGATCTGGGAGTTTGTAGTTTCACTGCCCTGGGAGGTGGGAGTGTCACTGTTTTGGGAGGTAGTAGTGTCACCGCCCAGGGAGGTGGGAGTGTCACTGAAATCGGAGGTGGGAGGGTCACTGACCTGGGAGATGGGAGTGTCACTGAAATCGGAGGTGGGAGTGTCACTGACCATGGAAGTGGGAGCGTCATATACCTGGGAGTTGGTAGTGTCACTGACCTATTAGGTGGGAGTGTCACTGACCTGGAAGGTCGAAGGTTAACTGACCTGAAAGGTGGAAATGTCACTAGCCTGGGAAGTGGTGTGTCACTGACCTGGGAGGTGGTAGTATCACTGACCTAGGAGGTGGGGGGTGTCACTGACCTGGGAGGTGGTAGTCTCACTAACCTGGGAGGTGGTAGTGTCACTAACCTGGGAGGTGGTAGTGTCACTGCCCTAGGAGGAGGTAGTGTCACTGACCTGGGAGGTGGTAGTGTTACTAACCTGGCAGGTGGTAGTGTCACTGACGTGGGAGGTGGTAGTGTAACTGACCTCTGAGGTGGGAGTATCACTGACCTGGCAGGGAGGAGTGTCACTGACTTGGAAGGTGGAAGAGTCACTGACCTGGGAGGTGGTAGTGTCACTGACCTGGGTGGTGGTAGTGTCACTGACCTGGGAAGTGTTAGTGTCACTATCCTAGTAAGTGGCAGTGTCCCTGTTTTGGGAGGTGGTAGTGTAACTGACCTCTGAGGTAGGAGTATCACTGACCTGGCAGGGAGGAGTGTCACTGACCTAGGAAGAGGTAGTGTTACTGACCTGGGAGGTGGTAGTCTCACTGACCTGGGAGGTGGTAGTCTCACTGACCTAGGAGGTGGCAGTGTCATTGACCTGAGATGTGGTTGTGTCAAAGACCTGGGAGATAGTAGTATCACTGACTGGGGATATGGTAGTGTCAACGACAAGGGAGGTAGTAGTGTCACAGCCCTTATAGAAGGTAATGTCACTGAACTTGGAAGTGGGAGTGTCATTGACCTAGGAGTTGGTAGTGTCACCGACCTGGGAGGTGGTAGGTTAACTGACTTGGGAGGTGGGAGTGTCACTGACCTATGAGATGAGAGTGTCACTGACCTGGGAGGTGGAAGTGTCACTGACCTGGGAGGTGGTAGGTTAACTGACCTGGGAGGTGGTAGTGTCACTGACCTGGTAGATGGTAGTGTCAATGACCTGGGAGGTGGTAGTGTCACTGAACATGGAGGTGGGAGTGAAACTGACCTGGGAGGTGGGAGTGTCACTGACCTGAGAGGTGGGAGTATCACTGAATTTGGAGGTGGTAGTGTGACAGACCTGGGAGATGGCAGAGTCACTGACCTTGGAGGTGGGAGTGTAACTGACCTGGGAGGTGGTAGTGTCACTATCCTGAGGGGTGGTAGTGTCACTGACCTGGGAGGTGGTAGTGTCACTGACCTGGGAGGTGGTAGTGTCACTGACCTGGGAGGTGGGAGTGTCACTGACCTGGGAGATGGCAGAGTCACTGACCTTGGAGGTGGGAGTGTAACTGACCTGGGAGGTGGTAGTGTCACTATCCTGAGGGGTGGTAGTGTCACTGACCTGGGAGGTGGTAGTGTCACTGACCTGGGAGGTGGTAGTGTCACTGACCAAGGAGGTGGTAGTGTCACTGACCTGGGAGGTGGTAGTGTCACTGACCTGGGAGGTGGGAGTGTCACTGACCTGGAAGGTGGTAGTCTCACTAACCTGGGAGGTGGAAGTGTCACTGCCCTAGAAGGAGGTAGTGTCACTGACCTGGGAGGTGGTAGTGTCACTAACCTGGGAGGTGGGAGTGTCACTGACCAGAGAGGTGGTAGTTATCACTGACCTGGAAAGTGGTAGTGTAACTGACCTGGGAGGTGGTAGTGTCACTGACTTGGGAGGTGGTAGTGTCACTGACCTGAGAGGTAGTAGTGTCACTGACCTGGGAGGGGGGAGTGTCACTGACCTGGGAGGTGGGAGTGTCACTGACCAGAGAGGTGGTAGTTATCACTGACCTGGAAAGTGGTAGTGTAACTGACCTGGGAGGTGGTAGTGTCACTGACTTGGGAGGTGGTAGTGTCACTGACCTGAGAGGTAGTAGTGTCACTGACCTGGGAGGGGGGAGTGTCACTGACCTGGGAGGTGTGAGTGTCACTGACCTGAGAGGTGGTAGCGTCACTGACCTAGGAGGTAGTAGTGTCACTGACCTAGGAGGTGGTAGTGTCACTGACCTATGAGGTGGTAATGTTACTGAAATGGGAGGGGGGAGTGTCACAGACCAGGGAGGAGGTAGTGTCACTGACATGTGAAGTGGGAGTGTCACTGACCTGGGAGGTGGTAATGTCACTAACCTAGGAGGTGTTAGTGTCACTGACCTAGGAGGTGGTACGGTAACTGACCTGGGAGGTGGGAGTGTCACTGACCTGGGAGGTGGGAGTTTCACTGACCTGGGAGGTGGGAGTGTCACTGACCTGGGTGGTAGTGTCACTGACTTGGGAGGTTGGAGTGTCACTGACCAGGGAGGTGGTAGTGTCACTGACATGTAAGGTGGTAGTGTCACTGACCTGGCAGGTGGTAGTGTCACTGACCTGGGAGGTGGTGGTGTTACTGACTTGGGAAGTTGTAGTGTCACTGACCTGGGAGGTGGTGGTGTTACTGACTTTGGAAGTTTTAGTGTCACTGACCTGGGAGTTTGTAGTGTCACTAGCCTGGGAGGTGGTAGTGTCACTGACCTGGGATGTAGTAGGGTAACTGACCTGTGTGGTGGAGTGTCACTGACCTGGAAGGTGGGAGTGTCACTTACCTGGGAGGTTTTAGTGTCACCGCCCATGGAGGTGGTAGTGTCACTGACCTGTGAGGCGGGAGTATCACTGACCTCTGAGGTGGGAGTGTCACTGACCTGGCAGGGAGGAGTGTCACTGACCTGGGAGGTGGTAGTGTCACTGACCTGGGATGTGGTAGTGTCAACGACAAGGGAGGTGGTAGTGTCACTGACCTGGGAGGTGGTATTATCACTGACCTGGGAGGTGGAAGTATCACTGACCTGGGAGGTGGTAGTGTCACTGATTAGGGAGGTGGTAGTGTCACTGACCTGGGAGGTGGTAGTGTCACTGACCTGAGAGGTGGGAGTATCACTGACCTGGGGGGTTGTAGTGTCACTGACCTGGGAGGTGGTAGTGTCACTGACCAGAGAGGTGGGAGTGTAACTGACCTGGGAGGTGGTAACTTAACTGACTTGGCAGGTGGTAGTGTCACTGGCCTAGGAGGTGGTAGGGTCACTGACCTGGGAGGTGGTAGTGTCACTGACCAAGGAGGTGGTAGTGTCACAGACCTGGGAGGTGGTAGTCTCACTAACCTGGGAGGTGGGAGTGTCACTGACCTTGGAGGCTGGAGTGTCACTGACCTGGGAGGTGTTAGTGTAACTGACCTGGGAGGTGTTAGCGTCACGGACCTGGGAGGTGGTACGGTAACTGACCTGGGAGGTGGGAGTGTCACGGACCTGGGAGGTGGAAGTTTCACTGACTTGGGAGGTGGGAGTTTCACTGACCTGGAAGGTGGGAGTGTCACTGACCTGGGAGGTGGGAGTGTAACTGACCTGGGAGGTGGTAACTTAACTGACTTGGCAGGTGGTAGTGTCACTGACCTGGGAGGTGGTAGTGTCACTGACCTAGGAAGTAGGGGTGTCACTGACCTGGGAGGTGGGAGTGTAACTGACCTGGGAGGTGGTAGTGTCACTGACCTAGGAGTCGGGGGTGTCACTGACCTGGAAGGTGGTAGTGTAACTGGCCTGGGTGGTGGAAGTGTCACTAACGTGGGAGGTGGTAGTGTCACTGACCTGGGAGGTGGTAGTGTCACTGACCTTGGAGGTGAGAGTGTAACTGACCTGGGAGGTGGAAGTGTCACTGCCCTAGGAGGAGTTAGTGTCACTGACCTGGGAGGTGGTAGTGTCACTAACCTGGGAGGTGGTAGTGTCACTGACCTTGGAGGTGGGAGTGTAACTGACCTGGGAGGTGGAAGTGTCACTGCCCTAGGAGGAGGTAGTGTCACTGACCTGGGAGGTGGTAGTGTCACTAACCTGGGAGGTGGTAGTATCACTGACCTGGGAGGTGGTAGTGTCAATGACCTTGGAGGTGGGAGTGTAACTGACCTGGGAGGTGCGAGTATCACTGACCTGGGGCGTGGAAGTGCCACAAGCATTAGAGGTGGTAGTGTCACTGACCTGGGAGGTGATAGTGTCACCGCCATAGTAGGTGAGAGTGTCACTCACCTTGGAGGGTGGAGTGTCACTGACCTGAAAGGTGGGATTGACACTGACCTGGGAGGTGGGAGTGTCACAGACCTGGGAGTTCGTTGTGTTTTTGACCTAAGAGGTGGTAGTGTCACTGACATGTGAAGTGGGAGTGTCACTGACCGGGGAGGTGTTAGTGTTACTGACCTAGGAGGTGGTACGGTAACTGACGTGGGAGGTGGGAGTGTCACGGACCTGGGAGGTGGAAGTTTCACTGACTTGGGAGGTGGGAGTTTCACTGACCTGGGAGGTGGGAGTGTCACTGACCTGGGAGGTGGGATTATCACTGACCTGGGAGGTCCGAGCGTCACTGACCTGGGAGAAGGTAGTGTCACTGACATGGGAGGTCCGAGTGTCACTGACTTGGGAGGTAGGAGTGTCACTGAACTGGGAGGTGGGAGTGTCACTGACCTGGGAGGTGGGGGTGTCTCTGATCTGGGAGGTAGGGGTGTCACTGACCTGGGAGGTGGGAGTGTCACTGACCTGGGAGGGGAAGTATCACTGACTTGGGAGGTGGAAGTGTCACTGACCTAGGAGGTGGGATTATCACTGACCTGGGAGGTCCGAGTGTCACTGACCTGGAAGGTGGTAATGTCACTGACGTGGGAGGTGGAAGTGTCACAGACCTGGGAGGTGGGAGTGTTACTGACCTGGGAGGTGGGAGTGTCACTGACCTGGGTGGTGTAGTGTCACTGACCGGGAGGTTGGAGTGTCACTGACCAGGGAGGTGGTAGTGTCACTGACATGTAAGGTGGTAGTGTCACTGACCTGGGAGGTGGTAGTGTCACTGACCTGGTAGGTGGGAGTGTCAGTGACCTGGGAGATAGTAGTGTCACTGACCTGTGTGGTGGGAGTGTCACTGACCTGGAAGGTGGTAATGTCACTGACGTGGGAGGTGGGAGTGTCACTTACCTGGGAGGTTTTAGTGTCAACGCCCATGAAGGTGGTAGTGTCACTGACCTGGGAGGTGGTAGTGTCACAGACCCGGGAGGTGGGAGTGTCACTGACCTGGGAGGTGGTAGTGTCACCTCCCAAGGAGGTGGTAGTGTCACTGACCTGGGAGGTGGTAGTGTCACAGACCCGGGAGGTGGGAGTGTCACTGACCTGGGAGGTGGTAGTGTCACCTCCCAAGGAGGTGGTAGTGTCACTGACCTGGGAGGTGGTAGTGTCACAGACTTGAGAGGTGGTAGCGTCCCTGTCCGGGGAAGTTGCAGTGTCACTGACCTGGGAGGTGGGAGTGTCTCTGACCTTGGAGGTGGTAGTTATCACTGACCTGGGAGGTGGTAGTGTCACTGACCGGGGAGGTGGGATTGACACTGACCTGGGAAGTGGGAGTGTCACTGACCTCGGAGGAGGTAGTGTTACTGACCTGGGAGGTGGTAGTGTTACTGACCTGGGAGGTAGTAGTGTCAGTGACCTGGGAAGTCAGAGTGTCACTGACTTGGGAGGTGGGAGTGTCACTGACCTTGGAGGTTTGAGTGTCACTGTCCTGGGAGGTGGGGTGTCACTGATCTGGGAGGTAGGGGTGTCACTGACCTTGATCGTGGGTTTTTTTGACCTAGGAGGTGGTAATGTCACTGTCTTGGGAGGGGAAGTATCACTGACTTGGGAGGTGGAAGTTTCACTGACCTGGGAGGTGGGTGTGTCACTGACCTTGGGAGGTGGGGGTGTCACTGATCTGGGAGGTGGGGGTGTCACTGACCTGGGAGTTGGGAGTGTCACTGACCTGGGGGTAGGAGTGTCACTGACCAGGCATGGGGTAGTGTCACTGACCTAGGAGGTGGGAGTATCACTGACCTGGGGGTAGGAGTGTCACTGACTTGGGAGGGGGGAGTGTCACTGACCTGGGAGGTGGGAGTGTCACTGACCTTGGAGATAGTAGTGTCACTGACCTGTGTGGTGGGAGTGTCCTTGACCTGGAAGGTGATAATGTCACTGACGTGGGAGGTGGAAGTGTCACTGACCTGGGAGGTGGTAGTGTCACTGACTTGGGAGGGGTAGTGTCACTGACTTGGGAGGTATAGTGTCACTGACCTGGCAGGTGGGGGTGCCACTGACCAGGGAGGTGATAGTGGCATGACCTGGGAGGTGGTAGTTTGATAGGGCTGAAGAGGAGACGTCCGACAGCCTGGGAATCGATCACCTCTTCATGGAACCCGGAGGACAAGTGGAGGGCGATGGTAGCCCGGATGGTGAGTTACAAGTGACCCTCGCCAGTTCTCTTGGGGTGGACCACACTCGTCTGGGGAAGTTGCAGCAGATAGAGTTCCCCGAATTGATTCATGAGGCCAAAGGAGGACTTGTTGGTCCTGAGAGGGCCACTCATTTTTACATACAGGACGGCATGCTGATGAGACAGTGGAGGCCTGTGAGGATGGAGGCCGGAGAGGAATCTCTAGGTACGAGGCACCAGGTAGTGTTGCCGGCCCAGTGCAGAGCGGCAGTGTTGGATCTATCGCACTCTGTGGACTCTGCAGGTCACCTGGGGGTGACCAAGACGCTAGTGGTAGAATCATTAGGTTTCTCACATTTCCAGCTGGTGTATGGACATGAGGTGCGAAGTCCTCTGTCCATGCTGAAGGAACAATGGACACCAGGAGTGACCATGGGAACGGTCAACGGATACGTAGGGAGCGTCTCGCATTGGCGGCAGGAGTACTGGTTGGAAATTAAGCTCATCCGAGGGAAGGACAACGTAGTAGCAGATGCCCTGTCCCGTGTACACTAACCAAATATGACTCTTATTTTAAGGGGAGGGGTATGTGACGGTGTTCCCCCTTTATATTTCTCCCACGCCTGCTGTAAGAGTCATATCCACTTTACCCGAGCGTTCTCTACGTCGCGGGCAGCAATTTGATATATGTGGGAACGTGTAGTGTTCTCGCGTTGGCGAGAAATTCGTAAAAGAAAAGTATTTTGGCCTGTGGTTTAGGCCCTTTAGGACGCCAATATGGCGCTGGCCCCTCCGTTTTGCCGCCAAAACTGTGTGACGTCGGTGGCACCATATTGGTCACTGACAGTGACGTGGCACAGGGAGCCAATGAAATCCGCCCCTGGCAAGTATGACGTCAAGAAGGCAGGGGGTCCAGAGATCACGCCACTTCAGGGCCACCAGTCTGACACGACACATCAAGGGGGACGAATGTGCGAAGGTTGGTCCTATCAGATTTGACAATTGTACCCCGCTCCCGTGGATTTTACGTGTCACCCGTAGTCTGCAAGTACGCTGTGAGGTCTTCCCTTGTTCATATGTTGGACTGAAGAGGGAATCGACGGAATATTGAGCAACAAGTGCTCCAGGGACAGGTGCTTTGCAAGAAGAAGTGAAGTCTGTGTAGTGACGTATGTGACGTCTGAGACAGTTCACCCTTCTGTGACGATGTAGAGGCTGGGCCAATCCACCGGGAAGCAGTGAAAGAAGAAAACTAATTGGGAATCAGGACGACTGCAGCCGAGAAGTAGGTTGGCAGCCGCAGTTGTGAGGAGAAGTCGACGGCCGGGAGACCGACTCCAACCCTGCAAGACGTTGTGGAGGGGCACGGACCTGCGGAGGACAGAGCACGGTGACGACGCGTTTCTTTTGGGACGTTTATTGGGTTCCTGGAGAACGCATCAGTGTGTGTGTGGGGGCGTTCCCTACAATGAGGCGAGAGCCGGGACCAGGAGCTACAATTCAACTCTCACCGGGACCTGAGTCCACATCAGAGAGGTGGAAGTAGGTGATTCTAGTTTCCCTCCCAATTCCCCTTTAGTCAGCTATATATTTAGCCAGAGTATCTTTCATGTCATGAGCAATGCTCACCTATGTCTATGTCACGGTAGGACACATTTGTGAGAAGTGAGGCTGTAGAAAGCTCTCACGGTATATATATTTGCGGTGTGTGGATGCACCTGTTATCATTGACGAATTTACTGTGTCGTTGATGATGTCTTTCATGTGACATTAATATGATAACTTATGTCAGGGAATATATATATAAGTGTACCAGTTATTGGTGTTATTGGCTGTGTGCCCAGTATTTATCTTATTATTATCGATATTGATGAATTTATCTCTGTATATATATATATATATATATAATTATATATATATATATATATATATATATATATATATATATATATATATATATATATATATATATATATATATATATATATATATATATATATATATATATATATATATATATATATATATATATATATATATATATATATATATATATATATATATATATATATATGTTGGTGTGATGAATAACATTTCCATGCGTGCAGTGATTAATTGTGATATTGCCTTCTAGAGGAATTACTGAATCCAAGGACAGTACCGTGGTAAATTGCATTCATTGTAATTATTATGAAGTACAGTGTATCACGCCATTATAGTGAAATATTATGTTAATTGCTGTAGAAATGAGTTATTGAACTTGAAATCAGTGTGGTGATTCATTGAGTTCTATTGCCATTATAGAAATATTGTGTTGATTACAAACATAGTGATCCCTGCGAATTTAAAGAATCAGGCTCTTCACGCCAAAGAAAGGAGTACTAAGCATTCACACTGTGAGGGGGCCGCTCAGCTGATTATGACATTATCAGGAGGGGGGTAGTATTGCCCTCTAGATGAGCCCAAGTTTTATGAAGAGAGAGTGACTTTCTGCATTGTACATGATGCTTCGTTGTTGATACGGATATAATACTTTGAAGTTTTTAAGTAAAATACAAAATACCTTTGCGTTTGTATTATCCCTCCATATATCTTGTTGCTATAGAACAGTTCCAAAGAGTGAGAGTATTAGAGACCTATACCTGCCTTGTGACCAGATTTAATGAGTGAGCTCCCTGCCATTAGTACCACAATTCCACAATACCACTGACGTGTTACGTGGACACGGGAAACACCAGTTGGCGACCTAGCAGTTAGTAGTAGAGCCCTTGTCGGGGCGGGCACACAGTTAGGAGAGAGCAAACTGTGTTCCCACTCATTCTTTGGCTATAAAGCTGGCTGGGGATCGACTGGGATATTCTCCTGGCGAACAGTGGCGACGCAAGGATTGAGTGAAGACCCGTAGGGCTACGGTGAGTAACAGTTATCGCTAATACTACTGGGTGGTGTTCATGTAGAGAGAGAGACACCCCGACGTCGGCGACCGTTGACCGGATATCACTGACTTGGGAGGGGGAGTGTCACTGACCTGGGATGGGGCAGTGTCACTGACCTGGGAGCTGGGAGTATCACTGACCTGGGAGGTGGAGTGTCACTGACCAGGGAGGTGGGATTATCACTAACTTGGGAGGTCCGAGTGTCACTGATCTGGGAGGTAGTAGTGTCAGTGACTTGGGAGGTGGAGTGTCACTGACCTGATAGGGGGGAGTGTGACTGACCTGGGAGGTGGTATTGTAACTGACCTGGGACGTGGTATTGTAACTGACCTGGGAGGTGGGAGAGTCACTGACCTGGAAGGGGGTAGTGTCATTGACCTGGGAGGTGGTAGTGTCACTGACCTGGGAGGTGGTAGTGTCACTGACCTGGGAGGTGGTAGTGCCACTGACTTGGGAGGTGGTAGTGTCACTGACCTGGGAGGTGTTAGTGTTACTGACTTGGGAAGTTGTAGTGTCACTGACATGGGAGGTGGGAATTTCACTGTCCTGGGTGGTGGTAGTGTTACTATATTGGGAGGGGGAGTGTCCCTGACTTGGGAGTGGGTAGTGTCACTGACCTGGGAGGGGGTAGTGTCACTGACCTGGGAGGTGGGAGTATCACTGACCTGGGAGGTGGGAGTGTTACTGACCTGGGAGGTGGGATTATCACTGACTTGGGAGGTCCGAGTGTCATTGACCTAGGAGATAGTAGCGTCACTGACTTGTGTGGTGGGAGTGTCACTGAACTGGGAGGTGGAAGAGTCACTGACCTGGGACGTGGGATTGGCACTGACCTGGGAGGTAGGAGTGTCACTGACCTGGGAGGTAGTAGTATCACTGACTTGGGAGGAGGAGTGTCACTGACCTGGGAGGTGGGGGTGCCACTGACCTGGGAGGTGGTAGTGTCACTGACCTGGGAGGTGGTAGTGTCACTGTCCTGGGAGGTGGTAGTTTTACTGACTTGGGACGTGGTGTCACTGACCTGGGAGGTGGGAGTGTCACTGACCTGGGAGGTGGGAGTGATACTGACCTGGGAAGTGGGAGTGTTACTGACACGGAAGGTGGTAGTGTCACTGACCTGGGAGGTGGTAGTGTCACTGACCTGGGAGGTGGTAGTGTCACTGACCTGGGAGGTGGTAGTGTCACTGACCTGGGAGGTGGGAGTGTCAATGACCTGGGAGGTGGGAGTTTCACTGACTTGGGAGGTGGTTGTGTCACTGACCTGGGAGGTGTTAGTGTCACTGACCTGGGAGGTGGGAGTGTCACTGTCCTGGAAGGTGGGAGTGTCACTGACATGCGAGGTTGTAGTATCACTGACCCAGGAGGTCCGAGTGTCACTGACCTGGGAGGTGGTAGTGTCAATGACATGGGAGGTGGAAGTGTCACTGACCTGGGAGGTGGGAGTGTCACTGACCTGGGAGGTAGTAGTGTCACTGACCTAGGAGGTTGGAGTGTCACTGACCTGGGAGGTTGGAGTGTCACTGACCTCGGAGGTGGTAGTGTCACTGACCTGGGAGGTGGTTGTGTCACTGGCCTGGGTTATCTTGAGGTTATCTTGAGATGATTTCGGGGCTTTTAGTGTCACCGCGGCCCGGTCCTCGACCAGGCCTCCACCCCCTGGAAGCAGCCCGTGACAGCTGACTAACTCCCAGGTACCTATTTACTGCTAGATAACAGAGGCATTCAGGGTGAAAGAAATTTGCCCATTTGTTTCTGCCTCGTGCGGGAATCGAACCCGCGCCACAGAATTACGAGTCCTGCGCACTATCCACCAGGCTACGAGGCCCCTACCGAGGGGAGGTGGAAGTGTGCACTGACTTGGGAGGTGGAAGTGTCACTGACCTGGGAGGTGTTAGTGTTACTGACTTGGGAAGTTGTAGTGTCACTGACATGGGAGTTGGGAGTTTCACTGTCCTGGATGGTGGTAGTTTTTTTGAATTGGTAGGTGGTGGTGTTACTGACTTGGGAAGGGGAGTGTCACTGACCTGGGAGTGGGTAGTGTCACTGACTTGGGAGGGCTAGTGTCCTTGACCTGCGATGGGGTAGTGAACTGACCTGGGTGGTTGGAGTATCACTGACCTGGGAGGTGGGATTATCACTGACTAGGGAGGTCCGAGTGTCACTGATCTGGGAGGTAGTAAGTAGTGTAAAAGGAGACAAATTGGGGGAAAATTTTTCAGAAACGGTTGGGCACTTCCACGCCGACTTGACCCTGGCGGGCGGATTCGACCAAACCGCTTGTTTTAGGTGGTTAGGTTAGGGCACAGTCAGCGCGCACCTGGCTGGCTGGCGGGGTGGGGTGGTCCATTCCCCCCTGGGGTCCCGGGGGGGCCCACCACCCAGGATGTACCTGAGGAACTGGTGCCCTATCCTAACCTGTTTTCTTGCACGATTTGTCTCGTGCTTTTAAGATGAGACTAGGGCCTCAAGAAGGGGGTCTCTACTTATGAGAGGTACCGAGGATGAATGTTCAATAGTTGGAAACCAAAAAATACACTGGTGAAAGGCATATAAACGTTTTTGGAGTATTTTAATGGCATGAGCAAAATTCACGATTTGTCCCTGGGGTGTTACGAGAGTACTACGGTATCAATTTGGGGGCCCTTACTTTTGAATGGATCAGAGGCTGAATGTTCAATAGATTCAAACCAAGAAACACAGTTGAAAGCGAATATAAAAGTTTTTGGAGTACTTTAATGAGGCTATGACTGAATAGTATAGGGAGCCCTTGGGCACAGCTCCATTTTCTGTAATGGTCAGAGGTGGATATCCCCAGTGGGGGTCAAGCATACAAGGGGGGGTCAAGATTCCTTACAAAGACCAAGTTGGATATATATAGGTGTAGTAAGCCTTATCTTGAATTTGCATGATACTGTGGGGTACATTGACATGAAGGGCGAGTCATAGAACAGGATCTGCATGTGAGATGGGTCATATTGGGGTTTTAAAGAAGTTAAGATAGCTTTAAAGAGTCCTGTGTGCTTGATAGTGGGGAAATGTTCAGTCAATAATTCTCGTGTTTTGAATCTGAATGAGGGGTCCTAGTTTGCGTTCTAGTCGTAAAATGAGTTCCTTAGTATATTTGCTATGGAAAATGAGCTTTCAGTACTCTATATAAATTGAAATGAGGTCAAGAAAGACATGTTTATGTGCGAGAAGAGTCAGGTTGGAAACTGTTTATTCCAGTCATCCCCCCTTGGCTTTGCTCCGTTTTCTGTAGCTAAAGTAAAGATTCCATTTTCTGTGGCATTCAGTTGATTACTGGTGAAAAAGGCATACTTGCATTTTTGTATGGTTCTAACCTGTTTATAGATTTTATAGATATATTTTTCGGGCCTCAAATTAGATTTTAATATGAAAAATAGCATCAAATGTATGTCTATCTTTTGTAATAAACGTTACAAGCATTAACAATACCTGTGATATTTCATAGAATACGAAAAGAAGTTTAAATAGTGGGGCCTCAGCCATATTGTGTTGGGTTTGACACTCCAAACATTAATTTAACACTCTTAAATATACTATAAAGGAAAGTAGTTGAGTGGTTTAAGCAATTTAATATGTACTAAGAATCTGTTCATATTTCATATTAAATTGCATTTTGTAACATCATAATAGTTTGTAGCTATTGTGGTGGGGGCCCAATAACTTCATATAACACATCGACTGGCAGTATCTGTTGCTATGAAATGCTTTTTGAAATCATGTGTTAAAATTTAAAAGTCGACTCTATCATTTGCCATTTATGTCAGTGCCGTGGTATATCAAGCGCAAAGGTTTTCAGAAAATGTTACACCTCCACCTTTCAAAAAGTGAAAAGATGAATTCATTTTGGCATTACTGTCATTACTTTGGAAGTTTTTTAATGATAGCACATGTTTAAACAAACTCGCTCGCAAAAACACTCATTTTTTTTTTGGTTCAACTTACACAAATAAACCCAGGGCTTTCACATTCGCGCAAAATACTTAGTCCCCCCTAAACTTAAAACAGTTGCACAATCTTACTTAAACACATTGCTAAACTCTTATACACAAACAAAAACTCAATTTTTAACTTACACAAATAAACACGGGCTTTGCACATTCACACACAAAAAATGCTTAGTCCCCCCTAGACTTGAACACTCACAATCTTACGGTGCTTTAATTGCCAAAGCCATCCAAACCTGCACTGGGTCGTTAGTCATACATAGAATCAGGGAGAAAAATATCTGCTTCAATATATAAAAAAAAATAATACAACTCTTGAATAAATAGCCCAACCACTTGGGCTGGACGGTAGAGCGACGGCCTTACTTCGTGCAGGTCGGCGTTCAATCTCCTGACCATCCAAGTGGTTGGGCCACCATTCCTTCCTCCCATCTTATTCCCAAATCCTTATCCTGACTCCTTCCCAGTGCTACATGGTCGTAATGGCTTGGCGCTTTCTCCTGTTAGTTCCATTCCATTCCATTCTTGACTAAATAACTAGCATTAAGTTTTAAGTCAATCTAATATCCCTATCTCACGGCCCCCCCAGAACTCTGCACATTCCCGCCCTCCAACAAATTCCAAAGCACACGCGGCAATAGACATGTTTTTCGCCCAACTGTATTTACTTAAAATAATAATACGTCAGATAGAAAGAGTTTCGCATTGCTATTATATTTACCTTATAAAGCCTCTCTATAAAAATGATATGCCACTGTGTATTATGATTGTTTTATAATAAATATTGCATAAATACTTACACGATTTCATAAACAAAAAGAAATTTTAATGAGCCATGTTTGGAAGGCATCATCATTACGATAAATACAAACTTTTGAAACTAACTAAAAAGATATATCTCATAGAGGAAAATTTATTCTTCAGGACATACGTTATTGTTTAAGAGTTTAATTCTATATAAAAAAGTTGCTAATCTTATCAAAACTCTGGCCACAATTTTTTTTATTTAAGGTTTTCCAAGGGAGTAAATCTTGCTTTCTCCCATGTGTTTCCTCATTTGGACTGGATGCAGAGTAACCTTCGTGCAAGTCCTGACTCAGTTCCCCAACGTCCAAACTATTGGACATTGCAAAATTTCACTAAATAATGCGATATTTTAGTTGCCCCTTCTAATTATAGAGATTTTAATTTCTAAACATTTGAGTGCCATGAACAACTCTCGTGCAGGCCCGCGTTCAGTCCCCGACGTTCAAGCTTTTTGCTATAGTAAATGTCTCTAAAAATGAGGCGTATCTCGCCCTGACCAACTGTTTTTGGCTTAATTGTAACCCATCCAGCTGCAGTCTGCTGGATAGAAGGGCAGTGGGCCTGAGAAAAATAAAAAAAAAATAAAAAAAAAAAATTGTTAGACTAGCTCTTTATATATGCTAGTTGTTTAATTTATTAACTGCTACTAATGCGATGATGATGCAAGAGGAGCCAGTACACATCTATGGATCAACCAATAAAAGCAGCAGACTTCTAGATGTTACTACTGCTCAGCTTAGCCCCCCCCCCACACTGGATGGGCGGCAGTGCGCAGGAAAAACAGATAAATTATGACACTAGTTCGCCACATATCCCAGTCTTGGTTTTAATTTAGAAACTGCACGTGCGGTCTTTCTCGTGCCCCATTGTTGATGTGTGACAATGACCATTGGATTTAAAAAAAAAAAAAACTAGCTCATTAAGATTGCGAAAACTTGCTTTAGCTAAATGAATTGTGTAGGTTCTGACTCTGAGGCCCATTATGCAGCCCTTTTCCACTATTGCCCGCAAGATGGGATTGATTGATTGATGAAGATTACGCCACCCTAAAGGTGGCACGGGCATGAATAGCCCCTACGTGGTGGCCCTTTTTGAGCCATTACCAGTATCAATAGCTGATACTGGAGATCTGTGGAGGTGCGACTGCACCCTGCGTGACGGGAGATGTCTCCTCCCCCCCACCCCCACCCCGCCGTGGCAAGATGGGAATAGGGGGGGGGGCTGCATTAATAAAACGAATTAAAACTAACATTCAATTATATATTCTCAAACTTATGCAAAAAAACTTTACAATCACATTTGCAAACTTGCACAAATTAATTTTGGCAATTTTGTTTACCCATTATTTGTTTGTTTTTCTTGCTTGAGCCAAAAATGAATTGTTGGGTTCATTACCAGAGTCCATTTCCCCACCGTGGTAACCCCTTCCCACTACCCGCCCCACAAGATGGGATTCATAATAAATGAACTAAACTAGCATTCAATTATATTCTCAACAAACTTATGCAAACCCCATACAATTACATTAGCAAGCTATCACAAATTCATTGAGCAAGTTTAACTATTCGCTTACTTTGCGTCATTATATAATGGAATACGAAAAAGAAATTCGCAGAATTCAGAGATAACACCATCAATGTAGTCCAAGAAATACGCATGTACTTCATTCATAATGATGCGCTGCCAGGAATCTTAGCAAAGCAACCAAAATATTTGCTTACTGAATGTATGTGAAAGATGCACATGTCATATATATATATATATATATATATATATATATATATATATATATATATATATATATAATATTATATATATATATATATATATATATATATATATATATATATATGTCGTACCTAGTAGCCAGAACTCACTTCTCAGCCTACTATGCAAGGCCCGATTTGCCTAATAAGCCTAGTTTTTATGAATTAATGTTTTTTCGACTACCTAACCTACCTAACCTAACCTAACCTAACGTTTTCGGCCACCTAACCTAACCTAACCTATAAAGATAGGTTAGGTAGGGTTGGTTAGGTTCGGTCATATATCTACGTTAATTTTAACTCCAATAAAAAAAAAATTGACCTCATACATAATGAAATGGGTAGCTTTATCATTTCATAAGAAAAAAATTAGAGAAAATATATTAATTCAGTAAAACTTGGCTTATTAGGCAAATCGGGCCTCGCATAGTAGGCTGAGAAGTGAGTTCTGGCTACTAGGTACGACATATATATATATATATATATATATATATATTATATATATATATATATATATATATATATATATATATATATATATATATATATATATATATAGTGCATTGGAAATGCATTTTTTTTAAATTTAGATGGGATAGGGAAAGTTTAGGGGAGTATATTGGGCTTTTGGTTGTGCTATGACACGGCGAACCCCCCTGAATATAATGCATATTTTAGCTGAAAATAAAAGGGATCTCCCGCATGTAGCGGGAGAAAAGGGTTCGAGAGCCGTATAATTGGTTTGGAAACTGAACCCTACATATTGTTTAGCTATGTAAGTGACAATCTCTTGAAAGCTCGTTACGCGATTGTCACTGCTACATACACACACACACACACACACACATATATGCACCCTAAGTGATTCAACAAGAGGCTTGCAACGGTCTCTATGCAAGGCATTTTTATGACTATGGTAAGTCTGCAGTTGCTGGTCTCACTCCACAACCGCCTAACCGGAGAGTCATGTGCATCTTTCACATACATTCAGTAAGCAAATATTTTGGTTGCTTTGCTAAGATTCCTGGCAGCGCATCATTATGAATGAAGTACATGCGTATTTCTTGGACTACATTGATGGTGTTATCTCTGAATTCTGCGAATTTCTTTTTCGTATTCCATTATATAATGACGCAAAGTAAGCGAATAGTTAAACTTGCTCAATGAATTTGTGATAGCTTGCTAATGTAATTGTATGGAGTTTGCATAAGTTTGTTGAGAATATAATTGAATGCTAGTTTAGTTCATTTATTATGAATCCCATCTTGTGGGGCGGGTAGTGGGAAGGGGTTACCACGGTGGGGAAATGGACTCTGGTAATGAACCCAACAATTCATTTTTGGCTCAAGCAAGAAAAACAAACAAATAATGGGTAAACGAAATTGCCAAAATTAATTTGTGCAAGTTTGCAAATGTGATTGTAAAGTTTTTTTGCATAAGTTTGAGAATATATAATTGAATGTTAGTTTTAATTCGTTTTATTAATGCAGCCCCCCCTATTCCCATCTTGCCACAGGGGGGTGGGGGTGGGGGGGGGGAGGAGACATCTCCCGTCACGCAGGGTGCAGTCGCACCTCCACAGATCTCCAGTATCAGCTATTGATACTGGTAATGGCTCAAAAAGGGCCACCACGTAGGGGCTATTCATGCCCGTGCCACCTTTAGGGTGACTTAATCTTCATCAATCAATCAATCCCATCTTGCGGGTAATAGTGGAAAAGGGCTGCATAATGGGCCTCAGAGTCAGAACCTACACAATTCATTTAGCTAAAGCAAGTTTTCGCAATCTTAATGAGCTAGTTTTTTTTTTTTAAATCCAATGGTCATTGTCACACATCAACAATGGGGCACGAGAAAGACCGCAAGTGCAGTTTCTAAATTAAAACCAAGACTGGGATATGTGGCGAACTAGTGTCATAATTTATCTGTTTTTCCTGCGCACTGCAGCCCATCCAGTGGGGGGGGGGGCTAAGCTGAGCAGTAGTAACATCTAGAAGTCTGCTGCTTTTATTGGTTGATCCATAGATGTGTACTGGCTCCTCTTGCATCATCATCGCATTAGTAGCAGTTAATAAATTAAACAACTAGCATATGTAAAGAGCTAGTCTAACAATTTTTTTTTATTATTTTTTTTTATTTTTGTCAGGCCCACTGCCCTTCTATCCAGCAGACTGCAGCTGGATGGGTTACAATTAAGCCAAAAACAGTTGGTCAGGGCGAGATACGCCTCATTTTTAGAGACATTTACTATAGCAAAAAGCTTGAACGTCGGGGACTGAACGCGGGCCTGCACGAGAGTTGTTCATGGCACTCAAATGTTTAGAAATTAAAATCTCTATAATTAGAAAGGGCAACTAAAATACCGCATTATTTAGTGAAATTTTGCAATGTCCAATAGTTTGGACGTTGGGGAACTGAGTCAGGACTTGCACGAAGGTTACTCTGCATCCAGTCCAAATGAGGAAACATGTGGGAGAAAGCGAGGAAGCAAGATTTACTCCCTTGGAAAACCTTTAAAATAAAAAAAATTTGGCCAGAGTTTTGATAAGATTGGCAACTTTTTTATATAGAATTAAACTCTTAAACAATAACATATATCCTGAAGAATAAATCTTCCTCTATGAGATAAATCTTTTTAGTTAGTCTTAAAAGTTTGTATTTATCGTAATGATGATGCCTTCCAAACATGGCTCATTAAAATTTCTTTTTGTTTATGAAATCGTGTAAGTATTTATGCAATATTATTATAAAACAATCATAATACGCAGTGGCATATCATTTTTATAGAGAGGCTTTATAAGGTAAATATAATAGCAATGCGAAACTCTTTCTATCTGACGTATTATTATTTTAAGTAAATACAGTTGGGCGAAAAACATGTCTATTGCCGCGTGTGCTTTGGAATTTGTTGGAGGGCGGGAATGTGCAGAGTTCTGGGGGGGCCGTGAGATAGGGATATTAGATTGACTTAAAACTTAATGCTAGTTATTTAGTCAAGAATGGAATGGAACTAACAGGAGAAAGCGCCAAGCCATTACGACCATGTAGCACTGGGAAGGAGTCAGGATAAGGATTTGGGAATAAGATGGGAGGAAGGAATGGTGGCCCAACCACTTGGATGGTCAGGAGATTGAACGCCGACCTGCATGAAGTAAGGCTGTCGCTCTACCGTCCAGCCCAAGTGGTTGGACTATTTATTCAAGAGTTACCTGGTTACCTGGTTGATGGGGTTCTGGGAGTTCTTCTACTCCCCAAGCCCGGCCCGAGGCCAGGCTTGACTTGTGAGAGTTTGGTCCACCAGGCTGTTGCTTGGAGCGGCCCGCAGGGCCACATACCCACCACAGCCCGGTTGGTCCGGCACTCCTTGGAGGAATAAATCTAGTTTCCTCTTGAAAATGTCCACGGTTGTTCCGGCAATATTTCTTATGCTTGCTGGGAGGACGTTGAACAACCGCGGACCTCTGATGCTTATACAGTGTTCTCTGATTGTGCCTATGGCACCTCTGCTCTTCATTGGTTCTATTCTACATTTTCTTCCATGTCGTTCACTCCAGTACGTTGTTATTTTACTGTGTAGATTTGGTACTTGGCCCTCCAGTATCTTCCAGGTGTATATTATTTGATATCTCTCTCGTCTTCTTTCTAGTGAGTACATTTGGAGGGCTTTTAACGATCCCAATAATTTAGGTGCTTTATTGCATCTATGCGTGCCGTATATGTTCTCTGTATTCCCTCTATTTCAGCAATCTCTCTTGCTCTGAAGGGGGAAGTGAGTACTGAACAGTACTCAAGACGGGACAACACAAGTGACTTGAAGAGTACAACCATTGTGATGGGATCCCTGGATTTGAAAGTTCTCGTAATCCATCCTATCATTTTTCTGGCTGTCGCAATATTTGCTTGGTTATGCTCCTTAAACGTTAGGTCGTCAGACATTATTATTCCCAAATCCTTTACATGCTGTTTTCCTACTATGGGTACATTTGATTGTGTTTTGTACTCTGTATTATGTTTAAGGTCCTCATTTTTACCGTACCTGAGTACCTGGAATTTATCACTGTTAAACATCATGTTATTTTCTGATGCCTAGTCGAAAACTTTGTTTATATCAGCTTGAAGTTTTTCAATGTCCTCAGCCGAGGTAATTTTCATACTGATTTTTGTGTCATCTGCATAGGATGATACGAAGCTGTGACTTGTATTTTTGTCTATATCTGATATGAGAATAAGGAAAAGCAGCGGTGCAAGGACTGTACCCTGAGGTACAGAGCTTTTCACTGCACTTGGACTAGATGTTATGTGGTTGACAGTTACTCGCTGAGTCCTGTTTGACAGAAAACTGAGTATCCAGCGTCCTACTTTACCGGTTATTCCCATTGACTTCATTTTGTGTGCTATCACGCCATGGTCACATTTATCGAAAGCCTTTGCGAAGTCCGTGTATATCACATCAGCATTCTGTTTCTCTTCTAATGCCTCAGTGACTTTGTCATAGTGCTCAAGTAGCTGTGAGAGGCACGATCTTCCCGCTCGAAATCCATGTTGGCCTGGGTTGTGAAGGTCATTGGTCTCCATGAAATTGGTGACCTGACTCCTAATCACTCTCTCAAATACTTTTATGATGTGCGATGTTAGTGCAACTGGTCTATAATTTTTTGCCAATGCTTTGCTCCCTCCCTTGTGTAGAGGGGCTATGTCTGCTACTTTAAGTGCATCTGGTATCTCCCCCGTGTCCAAGCTCTTCCTCCACACTATATTGAGTGCCTGTGCTACCGGCACTTTGCATTTCTTTATAAATATTGAATTCCATGAGTCTGGACCTGGGGCCGAGTGCATGGGCATGTTTTCAATTTCTTTTTCAAAATTTAGTGCGCAAAACTTGTTGTATTATTTTTTTTTTATATATTGAAGCAGATATTTTTCTCCCTGATTCTATGTATGACTAATGACCCAGTGCAGGTTTGGAAGGCTTTGGCAATTAAAGCACCGTAAGATTGTGTGTTCAAGTCTAGGGGGGACTAAGCATTTTTTGTGTGTGAATGTGCAAAGCCCGTGTTTATTTGTGTAAGTTAAAAATTGAGTTTTTGTTTGTGTATAAGAGTTTAGCAATGTGTTTAAGTAAGATTGTGCAACTGTTTTAAGTTTAGGGGGGACTAAGTATTTTGCACGAATGTGAAAGCCCTGGGTTTATTTGTGTAAGTTGAACAAAAAAAAAAAATGAGTGTTTTTGCCAGCGAGTTTGTTTAAGCATGTGCTATCATTAAAAAACTTCCAAAGTAATGCCAAAATGAATTCATCTTTTCACTTTTTGAAAGGTGGAGGTGTAACATTTTCTGAAAACCTTTGCACTTGATATACCACGGCACTGACATAAATGGCAACTGATAGAGTCGACTTTTAAATTTTAACACATGATTTCAAAAAGCATTTCATAGCAACAGATACTGCCAGTCAATGTGTTATATGAAGTTATTGGGCCCCCACCACAATAGCTGCAAACTATTATGATGTTATAAATTGCAATTTAATATGAACAGACTCTTAGTACATATTAAATTGCTTAAACCACTCAACTACTTTCCTTCATAGTATATTTAAGAGGGTCAAATTAATGTTTGGAGTGTCAAACCCAACACAATATGGCTGAGGCCCCACTATTTAAACTTCTTTTCGTATTCTATGAAATATCACAGGTATTGTTAATGCTTGTAACGTTTATTACAAAAGATAGACATACATTTGATGCTATTTTTCATATTAAAATCTAATTTGAGGCCCGAAAAATATATCTATAAAATCTATAAACAGGTTAGAACCATACAAAAATGCAAGTATGCCTTTTTCACCAGTAATCAACTGAATGCCACAGAAAATGGAATCTTTACTTTAGCTACAGAAAACGGAGCAAAGCCAAGGGGGGATGACTGGAATAAACAGTTTCCAACCTGACTCTTCTCGCACATAAACATGTCTTTCTTGACCTCATTTCAAATTATATAGAGTACTGAAAGCTCATTTTCCATAGCAAATATACTAAGGAACTCATTTTACGACTAGAACGCAAACTAGGACCCCTCATTCAGATTCAAAACACGAGAATTATTGACTGAACATTTCCCCACTATCAAACACACAGAACTCTTTAAAGCTATCTTAACTTCTTTAAAACCCCAATATGACCCATCTCACATGCAGATCCTGTTCTATGACTCGCCCTTCATATGTCAATGTACCCCACAGTATCATGCAAATTCAAGATAAGGCTTACTACACCTATATATATCCAACTTGGTCTTTGTAAGGAATCTTGACCCCCCCCCTTGTATGCTTGACGCCCACTGGGGTTATCCACCTCTGACCATTACAGAAAATGGAGCTGTGCCCAAGGGCTCCCTATACTATTCAGTCATAGCCTCATTAAAGTACTCCAAAAACTTCTATATTCGCTTTCAACTGTGTTTCTTGGTTTGAATCTATTGAACATTCACCCTCTGATCCATTCAAAAGTAAGGGCCCCCAAATTGATACCGTAGTACTCTCGTAACACCCCCGGGACAAATCGTGAATTTTGCTCATGCCATTAAAATACTCCAAAAACGTTTATATGCCTTTCACCAGTGTATTTTTTTGGTTTCCAACTATTGAACATTCATCCTCGGTACCTCTCATAAGTAGAGACCCCCTTCTTGAGGCCCTAGACTCATCTTAAAAGCACGAGACAAATCGTACAGGAAAACAGGTTAGGATAGGGCACCAGTTCCTCAGGTACACCCTGGGTGGTGGGCCCTCCGGGACCCCAGGGGGGAATGGACCACCCCACCCCGCCAGCCAGCCAGGTGCGCGCTGACTGTGCCCTAACCTAACCACCTAAAACAAGCGGTTTGGTCGAATCCGCCTGCCAGGGTCAAGTCGGCATGGAAGTGCCCAGCCGTTTCTGAAAAATTTTACCCCAATTTGTCTCCTTTTACACTACTGTAGTAGTGTCACTGACTTGGGAGGGGCAGTGTCACTGACCTGGGATTGGGTAATGTCACTGACCTGGGAGGTGGGAGTGTCACTGACATGGGAGGTGTTATTGTTACTGACCTGGGAGGTGGGAATGTCAATGACCAGGGAGGTTATAGTGTCACTGACCTGGGAGGTGGGAGTGTCACTTACCTGGGAGGTGGGTGTGTCACTGACATGGGAGGTGGGAGTGTCACTGAGCGGGGAGGTGGTAGTGTCACTGAACTTGGAGGTGGTAGTATCACTGACCTGAGAGGTGGTAGTATCACTGACCTGGGAGGTGGGAGTGTCACTGACCTTGGAGGTGGGATTGTAACTGACCTGGGAGGAGGTAGTATCACTGACCTGGGAGGTGGGAGTGTCACTGACCTGGGAGGTGAGTGTCATTGACCTGGGAGGTGGGATTGTCACTGACCTGGGAGGTCCGAGTGTCACTTACCTGGGAGGTGGTAGTGTCACTGACTCTGGAGGTGGAGTGTCTCTGACCTAGTAGGGGGAAAGGTCCCTGACCTGGGAGGTTGTAGTGTTACTGACTTGGGAAGTTGTAGTGTCACTGACCTGGGAGGTGGTAGTGTCACTGACATGGGAGGCGGTAGTGTTAATGACCAAATTCCAAATTCCAAAAAACCAAATTCTTTTTGGTGGGGAGGTGTTACGGACCAGAGTCCAGCGTCCGAGCACGGAGCAGTGACGACATCGCCATCTGTGAGTCTGCTCCCGAAACCCCCTCCAAATGGACGACGCCATCTAGTGAGGACGAGATATACCAGCCACAGGAGCTGGTTTCCCGTCTTGATCAGCTCGTAACATAGCCACTGCTGACCTCTGGTGAGGTGGCGCTTAGACAGCAACGCCATCTATGGAGTGGATAGGTGGACGTTTGTGTCTAAGCCTGTAAGTGAGGTTCCTTAGCCCTAGTACTAATGACGTGTCTGATTGCAAAGTCGACCTGAGACTGCTGTATTGGACGTTGGATCAGTCTACCCAAGGCAGCTAAATTCTCTCCACGTGTTATCTTGAGGTTATCTTGAGATGATTTCGGGGCATTTCAGTGTCCCCGCGGCCCGGTCCTCGACCAGGCCTCCACCCCCAGGAAGCAGCCCGTGACAGCTGACTAACACCCAGGTACCTATTTTACTAGGTACCTGGCTAGGTAACAGGTGCATAGGGTGAAAGAAACTCTGCCCAATGACCTCTGCCCAATGTGTTTGCTGCAGAAGCTGTGAGTCACCCCCGGACGAACACTGTTGAGTGTGTTAGCCTGCCTGTGACGTAGCAGTACCATGAATCGTCTCGTTTGGGGGCTGGCTGGTGGAAGAGACTAGCCACTGTGGTGCGGAGAGAGGAGAGTGATCTGCGGAATCACACGAGGCTCCTGCCTAGGGCTCGCAACCCTAGTATCGGTCGTGGAGTGGCCTACACAGCGGAGCTGGTTGGAACCTGCCAGCTACAGGCTGGATTTGTGGTTGAAGGCCTCCATGACGGTGCACCCAGTGGGACTGTAATTTGGCTGGCCTGTGGCCAGGGTAGATTCACCGAGAGAATCAGAGGATTCATCGTGGGCCACATAGAAGAGAACCAGGGCTACTCATCGTGAGCACTGTGGAGCATCCCGTGTCTTCAGAGGAAGACAAGTTATTGTACATAAGTGTAGTTATAGCAACCCCGTGTGACTGTGAGATATTTATTTATGGTGGTGATAGAAATATATATATAAAGTAGTGCATTAGTATCCCTTCCCCTTTAATTTAACTTGCGTTACGGAACACACCCCTTGAAAGCCACTACTAACTACGGGCCGGATACCCAAACTCTAATATCAGAGAAGAACCCGGTTACGACCCAATAGGGCCGTAACAGGGAGGGGGAGTGTCACTGACCTGGGAGGTGGAAGGGTAACTGACCTGGGAGGTGGGAGTGTCACTGACCTGGGAGGTGGTAGTGTCACTGACCTGGGAGATAGTAGTGTCACTGACCTGGGATGGGGTAGTATCACTGACATAGGAGGGGAGAGTGTTACTGATCTGGGAGGTGGTAATGTCACTGACCTATGAGGTGGTAGTGCCAATGACCTTGGAGATGGGAGCAGCACTGACCGTGGATGTGGTAGTGTCACTGACCAGGGAGGTGGTAGTGTTACTGACCAGGGAGGTGGTAGTGTTACTGACCAGGGAGGTGGTAGTGTTACTGACCAGGGAGGTGGTAGTGTTACTGACCAGGGAGGTGGTAGTGTTACTGACCAGGGAGGTGGTAGTGTTACTGACCTGGGAGGTGGTAGTGTCACTGACCAGGGAGGTGGTAGTGTCACTGACCGTGGAGGTGGAAGTGTCACTGACCTGGGAGGTGGTAGTGTCACTTACCAGGGAGGTGGTAGTGTCACTGACCAGGGAGGTGGTAGTGTCACTGACCAGGTAGGTGGTAGTGTCACTGACCTGGGAGGTGGTAGTGTCACTGACCAGGGAGGTGGTAGTGTCACTGACCAGGGAGGTGGTAGTGTCACTGACCAGGGAGGTGGTAGTGTTACTGACCAGGGAGGTGGTAGTGTCACTGACCAGGGAGGTGGTAGTGTTACTGACCAGGGAGGTGGTAGTGTCACTGACCAGGGAGGTGGTAGTGTTACTGACCAGGGAGGTGGTAGTGTCACTGACCAGGGAGGTGGGAGTTGTACTGACCTGGGAGGTGGTAGTGTCACTGACCAGGGAGGTGGTAGTGTCACTGACCAGGGAGGTGGTAGTGTTACTGACCAGGGAGGTGGGAGTTGTACTGACCTGGGAGGTGGTAGTGTCGAGTGGGGTCCGCCAGAATGACACTCTCATGGGGGTCTTCTGGAGCCCTCTGAGTCTGTGGAAAAGTCCACAGAGACCACGCCAGCACCACGTAGTACACCTGTGGAAGACCAGGAAAGGTTAGTGCACCTGTGGAAGACCAGGAAAGGTTAGTGCACCTGTGTAGACCTGTGTGCACCATTGATGATCTCTGTGGACCTGAGGGCACCTGTGATGATCTGTGGTGACATGTGGCCACTTGTGATTATCTGCGGTGACCTCTGGGTACCTGTTATGATCTATGGTAACCTGTGGGCACCTGTGAGCACCTTTGATAATCTAAGGTTTCCTGTGATGATCTGGGGCATCTTTGATGATATGGAGCACTTGTAATGATCTGTGGGCACCTGTGATGATTTGGGGGCACCTCTGATAATATTGAGCACTTGTAATGATCTGTGGGCACCTGTGGCGGCCTTTGATGATTTGTGGTGATTTGTGAGCACGTGTGATGATCTGTGGTAAACTGTGGGCACCTGTGATGATCTGATGTGACCTGTGGGCACCTGTGATGATCTGTGGTGACCTGTGAGGATCTGTGGCGACCTATGATGATCTGTGGTGACCTGTGAGGATCTGTGGTGACCTGTGAGGATCTGTGGTGACCTGTGAGGATCTGTGGTGACCTGTGAGGATCTGTGATGATCTGTGGTGACCTGTGATGATCTGTGGTGACCTGGAATGATCTGTGGTGACCTGTGATGATTTGTGATGATTTGTGGTGACCTGTGATGATTTGTGATGACCTCTGGGCACCTCTGATGATTGTAACTAGAAAGCAGTACACACCAGAACAACATAATAGCAGAACAGCCACAGGGGCGCGGCACTGGACAGTTTACGCAATATTATGAAAAATTCTCACCCTCAGAGGTGCTAACTAGGAAACAGATCAACTCGGGTCTACGGTGATGTGACGATGTTTTCAGATACGATGCCGTCATGCTAATCCACAAGGATTAACTCTTCCACATCAAAAGGAAGCCGAAGACCTCACCCGCTTCGT
>NW_027189797.1:0-87690 GCF_040958095.1 Procambarus clarkii | reverse complement strand
TATAGGTTAGGCTTGGTTAGGTTAGGAAATAGGCCAGGAGTTATTGCTATAAAAAAACGACGGCTTAAAAGGCAGACTCTAAGATTAATGCTCGATCCTCCTGACAAAAATAGGTGAGTACACATAAATATATAACATGAATGATGTGTTCCTTCGACTCACAATATGGGATTCCAGGGTTCGAATCGCGGTCGGGCAGGGCTGTAATTGTTCGTAGCGTTTCCTATCACCTAATGCACCAATTCACCTAGCAGTAAATAGGTATCCAGGAGTTGGTGACCCACTGGCATCCTGGTGAATGAGGGTTAGTTTGACCTTGTGAGGTGGCGTTTTCGAGACCACTATACAAGCCTAACATGCATATATATAGACTGCCTGTCTCCCGACTTAAAGAAGTTATATGTACTGTCAATGAAGCCTAAGAGAGCATAATCCAAGGCCTAAGAGTAGTCATTCGTTCTTTGAAGAGGATTGTTTAGGTTCTTTAAATACCAGCGTGTGGCATTTATGAGCAATTTGTGCGAGATCAATGGCATCCAAACATTTCCATGTTGGTGCAAAAGTCCACTTTTGGTTTGTTTGTTTGACTAAATAGTTGCTATAAGTATTATCATTAATGGAGAATTGGCTGGTATGTGTGAGTATCCTCCGCCACAGTTACCATTATCATCACTCACTGACAAGTTATTGGTTACCACTTGTATACAATAACAACGGCCATACTACCACTTAAAGGACACTGCTTCTCGTTCCATTAGCCAAGTTAAGCAACTTTCAATTTGGTTAGTAATTGGATGGGTAACCTGCCTGGTAACACCAACTGCTAGTGCTGCTGATGGCATTCATATTTGGACAGTCCCTGTGGATCAGTGGCAAGGCACTCATCTCGCGCTTCTCAAGCGATTTCGCCTTGGTTCATATCCTGTCTAGCCGGGAAGAGCGGATTGACTAGGCACCAATCCTTAACTGAACGATTCTCTTCACGAAGCAGTGAGTAGGTACCTGGTTGTTAAACGGTTTGTCGGGTTGTGTTCCAGAAAAAAATAACAATGAGTTTGTGTGTACTCACCTAATTGTACTCACCTTATTGTGATTGCGGGGGTTGAGATCTGGCTCTTTGGTCCCGCCTCCACAACCGTCAATCAACAGGTGTACAGGTTGGAGCCTATTGGGCTCTATCATATCTACACTTGAAATTGTGCATGGAGTCAGCCTCCACCACATCACTTCCTAATGCATTCCATTGTCAACCACTCTGACACTAAAAAAAGTTATTTCTAATAACTCTGTGGCTCATTTGGGCACTCAGTTTCCACCTGTGTCCCCTAGTGCGTGTGCCCTTATGTTAAATAGCCTGTCTTTATCTACCCTATCAATTCCCTTGAGAATCTTTAATGTGGTGATCATGTGCCCCCTAACTCTTCTGTCTTCCAACGAAGTGAGGCTTGATTCCCGTAGTCGCTCCTCGTAGCTCATACCTTTTACCTCGGGTACTAGTGTGGTGGCAAACCTTTGAATCTTTTCCAGTTTAGTCTTATGCTTGACTACATATGGACCCGATGCTGGAGCTGCATACTCTAGGATTGGTCTGACATATTTGGTATATAACGTTCTGAAAGTTTCCTTTCAGTGAGTGTGTGTGTGTGTTTTTGTGTGTGCGCGTGCGCGCGCGGGCATGAATGTCGCACTTTGAAATATGTACCTATGATTATTAAAGTATACCATTCGAGAAAAAAAATGTATACCTATTTATTAGTCCATTCTCTCTCTCTGCCTGCCTGCCTACTAAAACTTGTCCACTCAATATGATGTTGAATATCTATCCCCAATGGTCCTTTACCGTTAATTAAAACATTATTAAGCAAATAAAGTCAACTACAAATCTCTACACCTTTTTAAGTACGTAATTTTCCTTCTAACATGAATCACTATAACTCATATACTTACATCAGTTCGAAACACTTTTCTTATTCCTTCCTGAACACCTTTCCATATATAACCTATCTCCAAAAATTATTATCATAATCACTAAACTGGCAACCCCATGCCATTCAGTCCCCCCACCCCTCATTCCCCCCTCTGCTGCTCCCTCGGCCCCCCCTACCAACATCCTACCCCCCAACCGAGGCTCAAACATAACTACCCTCACCAAAGACCACCCTCCCCCCCCCCCACCCCGCCCACTGCCCACCAGAGAAAATGGCCGCCACAACGCTATACTTACCCAGCCAAACCGTTCGTTCGCCTATGTACTATTTATTGTTGAAAAAAAAACTATAGAATAAAACAAACCGGATTTTCATTCCCTAGTAAAATATTATATATATATATATATATATATATATATATATATATATATATATATATATATATATATATATATATATATATATATATATATATATATATATATATATATACGAGGCCTAAATTAGCACATATTAGGTATTGGATTGTTTGATTCACAAACTCATTTAGACACACACCACACTAAATATTATTTAAGACATACCATTAAACACACACACACACACACACACACACACACACACACACACACACACACACACACACACACACACAACACACACACACACACGTCAGTTTGCCTAAATTCTCCAATATTCGTTCATGAAACCGCGTCACTGGACTGCAACCTCATCGAATAAGCTGTCATGTATTTCTAACTGTCAACACAAACTCACAACTTCACACGTCAATCATTGCAAATGTTGGTAAATAGACACTGACTAACCTTACTACGAGATATAAATACAAGTGCCAAATTTTATTCAAAAGGCAACTCCAGCGTGGCCTAGTCGGATAGAACATGTTCTTAATCCGAATAGACCTGCGTTCGAGCCTGTCGGAATGGTTGCAAGTACAGGGCACAGATTTCTCTGTGTGTCCCCTCCTGTAGGAGCATCAGTTTCGATAGATTCTCTGGATAGCCGAAGATTGATTGACTGACCCCTTGGAATGTGGGGAAGGGTAGAAGTCCGGGGGCCCACGGACGGATACCTGGATCCACTGACCTCGGGCAGGTCTTTCAATCCACCTGGATTTCAGGTGGGGAGAAGGGAGGCAATTTGGGTCGACACAAATAGCTTCCTGGACCCAAAACCCCAAAGACACCCGGACAATCAAGACACACACGGCCTCAAGACACACACGGACTCAAGACACACACGGACTCAAGACACACACGGACTCAAGACACACACGGACTCAAGACACACACGGACATAAGACACACACGGACTCAAGACACACACGGACTCAAGACACACACGGACTTAAGACACACACGGACTCAAGACACACACGGACTCAAGACACACACGGACTCAAGACACACACGGACTCAAGACACACATGGACGATCCCAAGGTGGAGATAAGGGAGGCAATTTGAGGGGACACAAATTGCATCCTGGACTCAAAACCCCAGGGACACGGACACGGACACGGACACTCATAGACTCTAACACGGACACATACGGAATCAATACACACTCACACGGAATCAAGACACACGGACTCAACACACACACGGTCTCAAGACACACACGGACTCAAGACACACACGGACTCAAGACACACACGGACTCAAGACACACACGGACTCAAGACACACGGAATCAAGACTCACACGGAATCAAGACACACACGGACTCAAGACACACACGGACTCAAGACACACACGGACTCAAGACACACACGGACACTGACACGATCCCAAGGTGGAGATAACGGAGGCAATTTGAGGGGACACAAATGGCCTCCTGGACTCAAAACCCCAGGGACACGGACACTGACACTGACACTCATAGACTATGACGGAATCAAGACTCACACGGAATCAAGACACACACGGAATCAAGACACACACGGAATCAAGACACACACGGAATCAAGACTCACACGGAATCAAGACTCACACGGAATCAAGACACACACGGAATCAAGACTCACACGGAATCAAGACTCACACGGAATCAAGACTCACACGGAATCAAGACTCACACGGAATCAAGACTCACACGGAATCAAGACTCACACGGAATCAAGACTCACACGGAATCAAGACTCACACGGAATCAAGACATAACACGGAATCAAGACATAACACGGAATCAAGACTCACACGGAATCAAGACATAACACGGAATCAAGACATAACACGGAATCAAGACATAACACGGAATCAAGACATAACACGGAATCAAGACTCACACGGAATCAAGACATAACACGGAATCGACATAACACGGAATCAAGACACGCACGGAATCAAGACATCAAGATAAATATATTTAATCAAGATAATCAAGATAATCAAGATAATCGGAATCAAGATAAATATATTTATCAAATAGATAAATAGATCAAGACATAACACGGAATCAAGACACGCACGGAATGTACGGAATCAAGACACATTGGAAATCAAGACACACGCACAGAGATAAAACATTTTTATTAAATTTTTTAAAAATTTTAAATTTTAAACATCAAATTTTATTAAAATTTTAATAAAAAATTTGTTTTTAAATTTAAAATTTTTAATAAAATTTTAAACATCAAAGGAATGTGTTGCTACTTGTTTGTCAATAAACTGTTTTAAATTTGTTAACGTGAGAACTGCCAGAAGGTCCAGAGAATCCAGAGAATCTATGGAAAGTAATGCTGCTACAGGAGAGGGATCTGTGCCCTGTAATTGCAATCGTTTCGACAAGCTCGAACGCAGCCTGATCATCAAGATTAAGAACACGGCCTATCCGACTAGGCCGAGTAGACTCTAGTCTTGTTACTAGTTCAAAGTAAGTACATTTCTAACTTGTATAAAGAAGAAGTAACCTTTTTTTCAACCAATGGGAGACAAATCATTGAATATGCAGCCCCAGCCTGGTTTCCAACAGAGCTGAGAGTTATGAGTTACATAACTTCTGGAAAAAACTACTTGAGCAATTGAGATGGTTGAGAGGTGGGACCAAAGATCTGAAGGTCAAACCTAGCAAACACAACTAGGTGAATACAACTAGGTGAGAACAAACTTACAAACACCCACAGTTGTAGATGCAAACTCCATTCATAATTTTAAAAGTTGATATGACAGAGAAATAGACCAGGAATCATTGCTTTAAACAACCGGCGGCTATAATGCCAACGTTCAAAACTGTTGCTCGTTCCTGTAAGTAGAAATAGGTGAGTACACAGAGATATGAAACATGTATGTGTTTCCTTCTAGACTAACAATCGGGGATTCCTGGATCGAAACCCGGACAGGCAGGAATGAAATTAAGGTGGCGTTTCCTATCACCTAATGCCTCTTTTCTCCGAGCAGTAACAGGGATCCAGGAGTTGTGACCTTCTTGTAGGATTGCATCCTGGTGAGGGTTAGGTCAGGGTCAGTTTAGGTGTTTTGATCTTGCGAGGTGGGTGTTGGTTAGGTTAGGTTAGGATAGATAGGTTAAGTTTGGTTAGGCTAGTTAGGTTAGGATAGTTAGGTTAGGTTAAGTTAGGTTAGAATAGTTTGGTTAGGTTAGTTTTAGGTTTGGTTTAGTTAGACTAGGTTATTTAGGTTAGGTTAGGTTTAAGTGTAGGTTAGGTTAGGTTTAGATTAGGTTAGGTTAGATTAGGTTTGGCTATAGATTGTGGTAGGTCAAGGATTGTGGTTAGGGAAGGGTATAGGTTAGGCTTGGTTAGGTTAGGAAATAGGCCAGGAGTTATTGCTATAAAAAAACGACGGCTTAAAAGGCAGACTCTAAGATTAATGCTCGATCCTCCTGACAAAAATAGGTGAGTACACATAAATATATAACATGAATGATGTGTTCCTTCTCGACTCACAATATGGGATTCCAGGGTTCGAATCGCGGTCGGGCAGGGCTGTAATTGTTCGTAGCGTTTCCTATCACCTAATGCACCAATTCACCTAGCAGTAAATAGGTATCCAGGAGTTGGTGACCCACTGGCATCCTGGTGAATGAGGGTTAGTTTGACCTTGTGAGGTGGCGTTTTCGAGACCACTATACAAGCCTAACATGCATATATATAGACTGCCTGTCTCCCGACTTAAAGAAGTTTTATGTACTGTCAATGAAGCCTAAGAGAGCATAATCCAAGGCCTAAGAGTAGTCATTCGTTCTTTGAAGAGGATTGTTTAGGTTCTTTAAATACCAGCGTGTGGCATTTATGAGCAATTTGTGCGAGATCAATGGCATCCAAACATTTCCATGTTGGTGCAAAAGTCCACTTTTGGTTTGTTTGTTTGACTAAATAGTTTGCTATAAGTATTATCATTAATGGAGAATTGGCTGGTATGTGTGAGTATCCTCCGCCACAGTTACCATTATCATCACTCACTGACAAGTTATTGGTTACCACTTGTATACAATAACAACGGCCATACTACCACTTAAAGGACACTGCTTCTCGTTCCATTAGCCAAGTTAAGCAACTTTCAATTTGGTTAGTAATTGGATGGGTAACCTGCCTGGTAACACCAACTGCTAGTGCTGCTGATGGCATTCATATTTGGACAGTCCCTGTGGATCAGTGGCAAGGCACTCATCTCGCGCTTCTCAAGCGATTTCGCCTTGGTTCATATCCTGTCTAGCCGGGAAGAGCGGATTGACTAGGCACCAATCCTTAACTGAACGATTCTCTTCACGAAGCAGTGAGTAGGTACCTGGTTGTTAAACGGTTTGTCGGGTTGTGTTCCAGAAAAAATAACAATGAGTTTGTGTGTACTCACCTAATTGTACTCACCTTATTGTGATTGCGGGGTTGAGATCTGGCTCTTTGGTCCCGCCTCACAACCGTCAATCAACAGGTGTACAGGTTGGAGCCTATTGGGCTCTATCATATCTACACTTGAAATTGTGCATGGAGTCAGCCTCCACCACATCACTTCCTAATGCATTCCATTTGTCAACCACTCTGACACTAAAAAAAGTTATTTCTAATAACTCTGTGGCTCATTTGGGCACTCAGTTTCCACCTGTGTCCCCTAGTGCGTGTGCCCTTATGTTAAATAGCCTGTCTTTATCTACCCTATCAATTCCCTTGAGAATCTTTAATGTGGTGATCATGTGCCCCCTAACTCTTCTGTCTTCCAACGAAGTGAGGCTTGATTCCCGTAGTCGCTCCTCGTAGCTCATACCTTTTACCTCGGGTACTAGTGTGGTGGCAAACCTTTGAATCTTTTCCAGTTTAGTCTTATGCTTGACTACATATGGACCCGATGCTGGAGCTGCATACTCTAGGATTGGTCTGACATATTTGGTATATAACGTTCTGAAAGTTTCCTTTCAGTGAGTGTGTGTGTGTGTTTTTGTGTGTGCGCGTGCGCGCGCGGGCAAGAATGTCGCACTTTGAAATATGTACCTATGATTATTAAAGTATACCATTCGAGAAAAAAAATGTATACCTATTTATTAGTCCATTCTCTCTCTCTGCCTGCCTGCCTACTAAAACTTGTCCACTCAATATGATGTTGAATATCTATCCCCAATGGTCCTTTACCGTTAATTAAAACATTATTAAGCAAATAAAGTCAACTACAAATCTCTACACCTTTTTAAGTACGTATTTTCCTTCTAACATGAATCACTATAACTCATATACTTACATCAGTTCGAAACACTTTTCTTATTCCTTCCTGAACACCTTTCCATATATAACCTATCTCCAAAAATTATTATCATAATCACTAAACTGGCAACCCCATGCCATTCAGTCCCCCCACCCCTCATTCCCCCCTCTGCTGCTCCCTCGGCCCCCCCTACCAACATCCTACCCCCCAACCGAGGCTCAAACATAACTACCCTCACCAAAGACCACCCTCCCCCCCCCACCCCGCCCACTGCCCACCAGAGAAAATGGCCGCCACAACGCTATACTTACCCAGCCAAACCGTTCGTTCGCCTATGTACTATTTATTGTTGAAAAAAAAAACTATAGAATAAAACAAACCGGATTTTCATTCCCTAGTAAAATATTATATATATATATATATATATATATATATATATATATATATATATATATATATATATATATATATATATATATATATAAAACGAGGCCTAAATTAGCACATATTAGGTATTGGATTGTTTGATTCACAAACTCATTTAGACACACACCACACTAAATATTATTTAAGACATACCATTAAACACACACACACACACACACACACACACACACACACACACACACACACACACACACACACACACACACACACACACACACAAACACACACACACACACGTCAGTTTGCCTAAATTCTCCAATATTCGTTCATGAAACCGCGTCACTGGACTGCAACCTCATCGAATAAGCTGTCATGTATTTCTAACTGTCAACACAAACTCACAACTTCACACGTCAATCATTGCAAATGTTGGTAAATAGACACTGACTAACCTTACTACGAGATATAAATACAAGTGCCAAATTTTATTCAAAAGGCAACTCCAGCGTGGCCTAGTCGGATAGAACATGTTCTTAATCCGAATAGACCTGCGTTCGAGCCTGTCGGAATGGTTGCAAGTACAGGGCACAGATTTCTCTGTGTGTCCCCTCCTGTAGGAGCATCAGTTTCGATAGATTCTCTGGATAGCCGAAGATTGATTGACTGACCCCTTGGAATGTGGGGAAGGGTAGAAGTCCGGGGGCCCACGGACGGATACCTGGATCCACTGACCTCGGGCAGGTCTTTCAATCCACCTGGATTTCAGGTGGGGAGAAGGGAGGCAATTTGGGTCGACACAAATAGCTTCCTGGACCCAAAACCCCAAAGACACCCGGACAATCAAGACACACACGGCCTCAAGACACACACGGACTCAAGACACACACGGACTCAAGACACACACAGAATCAAGACACACACGGACTCAAGACACACACGGACATAAGACTCACACGGACTCAAGACACACACGGACTCAAGACACACACGGACTTAAGACACACACGGACTCAAGACACACACGGACTCAAGACACACACGGACTCAAGACACACACGGACTCAAGACACACATGGACGATCCCAAGGTGGAGATAAGGGAGGCAATTTGAGGGGACACAAATTGCATCCTGGACTCAAAACCCCAGGGACACGGACACGGACACGGACACTCATAGACTCTAACACGGACACATACGGAATCAATACACACTCACACGGAATCAAGACACACGGACTCAACACACACACGGTCTCAAGACACACACGGACTCAAGACACACACGGACTCAAGACACACACGGACTCAAGACACACACGGACTCAAGACACACGGAATCAAGACTCACACGGAATCAAGACACACACGGACTCAAGACACACACGGACTCAAGACACACACGGACTCAAGACACACACGGACACTGACACGATCCCAAGGTGGAGATAACGGAGGCAATTTGAGGGGACACAAATGGCCTCCTGGACTCAAAACCCCAGGGACACGGACACTGACACTGACACTCATAGACTATGACGGAATCAAGACTCACACGGAATCAAGACACACACGGAATCAAGACACACACGGAATCAAGACACACACGGAATCAAGACTCACACGGAATCAAGACTCACACGGAATCAAGACACACACGGAATCAAGACTCACACGGAATCAAGACTCACACGGAATCAAGACTCACACGGAATCAAGACTCACACGGAATCAAGACTCACACGGAATCAAGACTCACACGGAATCAAGACTCACACGGAATCAAGACTCACACGGAATCAAGACATAACACGGAATCAAGACATAACACGGAATCAAGACTCACACGGAATCAAGACATAACACGGAATCAAGACATAACACGGAATCAAGACATAACACGGAATCAAGACATAACACGGAATCAAGACTCACACGGAATCAAGACATAACACGGAATCGACATAACACGGAATCAAGACACGCACGGAATCAAGACATCAAGATAAATATATTTAATCAAGATAATCAAGATAATCAAGATAATCGGAATCAAGATAAATATATTTATCAAATAGATAAATAGATCAAGACATAACACGGAATCAAGACACGCACGGAATGTACGGAATCAAGACACATTGGAATCAAGACACACGCACAGAGATAAAACATTTTTATTAAATTTTTTAAAAATTTTAAATTTTAAACATCAAATTTTATTAAAATTTTAATAAAAAATTTGTTTTTAAATTTAAAATTTTTAATAAAATTTTAAACATCAAAGGAATGTGTTGCTACTTGTTTGTCAATAAACTGTTTTAAATTTGTTAACGTGAGAACTGCCAGAAGGTCCAGAGAATCCAGAGAATCTATGGAAAGTAATGCTGCTACAGGAGAGGGATCTGTGCCCTGTAATTGCAATCGTTTCGACAAGCTCGAACGCAGCCTGATCATCAAGATTAAGAACACGGCCTATCCGACTAGGCCGAGTAGACTCTAGTCTTGTTACTAGTTCAAAGTAAGTACATTTCTAACTTGTATAAAGAAGAAGTAACCTTTTTTTCAACCTATGGGAGACAAATCATTGAATATGCAGCCCCAGCCTGGTTTCCAACAGAGCTGAGAGTTATGAGTTACATAACTTCTGGAAAAACTACTTGAGCAATTGAGATGGTTGAGAGGTGGGACCAAAGATCTGAAGGTCAAACCTAGCAAACACAACTAGGTGAATACAACTAGGTGAGAACAAACTTACAAACACCCACAGTTGTAGATGCAAACTCCATTCATAATTTTAAAAGTTGATATGACAGAGAAATAGACCAGGAATCATTGCTTTAAACAACCGGCGGCTATAATGCCAACGTTCAAAAACTGTTGCTCGTTCCTGTAAGTAGAAATAGGTGAGTACACAGAGATATGAAACATGTATGTGTTCCTTCTAGACTAACAATCGGGGATTCCTGGATCGAAACCCGGACAGGCAGGAATGAAATTAAGGTGGCGTTTCCTATCACCTAATGCCTCTTTTCTCCGAGCAGTAACAGGGATCCAGGAGTTGTGAGCTTCTTGTAGGATTGCATCCTGGTGAGGGTTAGGTCAGGGTCAGTTTAGGTGTTTGATCTTGCGAGGTGGGTGTTGGTTAGGTTAGGTTAGGATAGATAGGTTAAGTTTGGTTAGGCTAGTTAGGTTAGGATAGTTAGGTTAGGTTAAGTTAGGTTAGAATAGTTTGGTTAGGTTAGTTTAGGTTTGGTTTAGTTAGACTAGGTTATTTAGGTTAGGTTAGGTTTAAGTGTAGGTTAGGTTAGGTTTAGATTAGGTTAGGTTAGATTAGGTTTGGCTATAGATTGTGGTAGGTCAAGGATTGTGGTTAGGGAAGGGTATAGGTTAGGCTTGGTTAGGTTAGGAAATAGGCCAGGAGTTATTGCTATAAAAAAACGACGGCTTAAAAGGCAGACTCTAAGATTAATGCTCGATCCTCCTGACAAAAATAGGTGAGTACACATAAATATATAACATGAATGATGTGTTCCTTCTCGACTCACAATATGGGATTCCAGGGTTCGAATCGCGGTCGGGCAGGGCTGTAATTGTTCGTAGCGTTTCCTATCACCTAATGCACCAATTCACCTAGCAGTAAATAGGTATCCAGGAGTTGGTGACCCACTGGCATCCTGGTGAATGAGGGTTAGTTTGACCTTGTGAGGTGGCGTTTTCGAGACCACTATACAAGCCTAACATGCATATATATAGACTGCCTGTCTCCCGACTTAAAGAAGTTATATGTACTGTCAATGAAGCCTAAGAGAGCATAATCCAAGGCCTAAGAGTAGTCATTCGTTCTTTGAAGAGGATTGTTTAGGTTCTTTAAATACCAGCGTGTGGCATTTATGAGCAATTTGTGCGAGATCAATGGCATCCAAACATTTCCATGTTGGTGCAAAAGTCCACTTTTGGTTTGTTTGTTTGACTAAATAGTTGCTATAAGTATTATCATTAATGGAGAATTGGCTGGTATGTGTGAGTATCCTCCGCCACAGTTACCATTATCATCACTCACTGACAAGTTATTGGTTACCACTTGTATACAATAACAACGGCCATACTACCACTTAAAGGACACTGCTTCTCGTTCCATTAGCCAAGTTAAGCAACTTTCAATTTGGTTAGTAATTGGATGGGTAACCTGCCTGGTAACACCAACTGCTAGTGCTGCTGATGGCATTCATATTTGGACAGTCCCTGTGGATCAGTGGCAAGGCACTCATCTCGCGCTTCTCAAGCGATTTCGCCTTGGTTCATATCCTGTCTAGCCGGGAAGAGCGGATTGACTAGGCACCAATCCTTAACTGAACGATTCTCTTCACGAAGCAGTGAGTAGGTACCTGGTTGTTAAACGGTTTGTCGGGTTGTGTTCCAGAAAAAAATAACAATGAGTTTGTGTGTACTCACCTAATTGTACTCACCTTATTGTGATTGCGGGGGTTGAGATCTGGCTCTTTGGTCCCGCCTCACAACCGTCAATCAACAGGTGTACAGGTTGGAGCCTATTGGGCTCTATCATATCTACACTTGAAATTGTGCATGGAGTCAGCCTCCACCACATCACTTCCTAATGCATTCCATTTGTCAACCACTCTGACACTAAAAAAAGTTCTTTCTAATAACTCTGTGGCTCATTTGGGCACTCAGTTTCCACCTGTGTCCCCTAGTGCGTGTGCCCTTATGTTAAATAGCCTGTCTTTATCTACCCTATCAATTCCCTTGAGAATCTTTAATGTGGTGATCATGTGCCCCCTAACTCTTCTGTCTTCCAACGAAGTGAGGCTTGATTCCCGTAGTCGCTCCTCGTAGCTCATACCTTTTACCTCGGGTACTAGTGTGGTGGCAAACCTTTGAATCTTTTCCAGTTTAGTCTTATGCTTGACTACATATGGACCCGATGCTGGAGCTGCATACTCTAGGATTGGTCTGACATATTTGGTATATAACGTTCTGAAAGTTTCCTTTCAGTGAGTGTGTGTGTGTGTTTTTGTGTGTGCGCGTGCGCGCGCGGGCAAGAATGTCGCACTTTGAAATATGTACCTATGATTATTAAAGTATACCATTCGAGAAAAAAAATGTATACCTATTTATTAGTCCATTCTCTCTCTCTGCCTGCCTGCCTACTAAAACTTGTCCACTCAATATGATGTTGAATATCTATCCCCAATGGTCCTTTACCGTTAATTAAAACATTATTAAGCAAATAAAGTCAACTACAAATCTCTACACCTTTTTAAGTACGTATTTTCCTTCTAACATGAATCACTATAACTCATATACTTACATCAGTTCGAAACACTTTTCTTATTCCTTCCTGAACACCTTTCCATATATAACCTATCTCCAAAAATTATTATCATAATCACTAAACTGGCAACCCCATGCCATTCAGTCCCCTCATTCCCCCCTCTGCTGCTCCCTCGGCCCCCCCTACCAACATCCTACCCCCCAACCGAGGCTCAAACATAACTACCCTCACCAAAGACCACCCTCCCCCCCCCACCCCGCCCACTGCCCACCAGAGAAAATGGCCGCCACAACGCTATACTTACCCAGCCAAACCGTTCGTTCGCCTATGTACTATTTATTGTTGAAAAAAAAACTATAGAATAAAACAAACCGGATTTTCATTCCCTAGTAAAATATTATATATATATATATATATATATATATATATATATATATATATATATATATATATATATATATATATATATATATATATATATATATATATAAAACGAGGCCTAAATTAGCACATATTAGGTATTGGATTGTTTGATTCACAAACTCATTTAGACACACACCACACTAAATATTATTTAATACATACCATTAAACACACACACACACACACACACACACACACACACACACACACACACACACACAAACACACACACACACACGTCAGTTTGCCTAAATTCTCCAATATTCGTTCATGAAACCGCGTCACTGGACTGCAACCTCATCGAATAAGCTGTCATGTATTTCTAACTGTCAACACAAACTCACAACTTCACACGTCAATCATTGCAAATGTTGGTAAATAGACACTGACTAACCTTACTACGAGATATAAATACAAGTGCCAAATTTTATTCAAAAGGCAACTCCAGCGTGGCCTAGTCGGATAGAACATGTTCTTAATCCGAATAGACCTGCGTTCGAGCCTGTCGGAATGGTTGCAAGTACAGGGCACAGATTTCTCTGTGTGTCCCCTCCTGTAGGAGCATCAGTTTCGATAGATTCTCTGGATAGCCGAAGATTGATTGACTGACCCCTTGGAATGTGGGGAAGGGTTGAAGTCCGGGGGCCCACGGACGGATACCTGGATCCACTGACCTCGGGCAGGTCTTTCAATCCACCTGGATTTCAGGTGGGGAGAAGGGAGGCAATTTGGGTCGACACAAATAGCTTCCTGGACCCAAAACCCCAAAGACACCCGGACAATCAAGACGCACACGGCCTCAAGACACACACGGACTCAAGACACACACGGACTCAAGACACACACGGACTCAAGACACACACGGACTCAAGACACACACGGACATAAGACACACACGGACTCAAGACACACACGGACTCAAGACACACACGGACTTAAGACACACACGGACTCAAGACACACACGGACTCAAGACACACACGGACTCAAGACACACACGGACTCAAGACACACATGGACGATCCCAAGGTGGAGATAAGGGAGGCAATTTGAGGGGACACAAATTGCATCCTGGACTCAAAACCCCAGGGACACAGACACGGACACGGACACTCATAGACTCTAACACGGACACATACGGAATCAATACACACTCACACGGAATCAAGACACACGGACTCAACACACACACGGACTCAAGACACACACGGACTCAAGACACACACGGACTCAAGACACATACGGACTCAAGACACACGGAATCAAGACTCACACGGAATCAAGACTCACACGGAATCAAGACACACACGGACTCAAGACACACACGGACTCAAGACACACACGGACTCAAGACACACACGGACACTGACACGATCCCAAGGTGGAGATAACGGAGGCAATTTGAGGGGACACAAATGGCCTCCTGGACTCAAAACCCCAGGGACACGGACACTGACACTGACACTCATAGACAATGACGGAATCAAGACTCACACGGAATCAAGACACACACGGAATCAAGACACACACGGAATCAAGACACACACGGAATCAAGACTCACACGGAATCAAGACTCACACGGAATCAAGACACACACGGAATCAAGACTCACACGGAATCAAGACTCACACGGAATCAAGACTCACACGGAATCAAGACTCACACGGAATCAAGACTCACACGGAATCAAGACTCACACGGAATCAAGACTCACACGGAATCAAGACTCACACTGAATCAAGACATAACACGGAATCAAGACATAACACGGAATCAAGACTCACACGGAATCAAGACATAACACGGAATCAAGACATAACACGGAATCAAGACACGCACGGAATCAAGACATCAAGATAAATATATTTAATCAAGATAATCAAGATAATCAAGATAATCGGAATCAAGATAAATATATTTATCAAATAGATAAATAGATCAAGACATAACACGGAATCAAGACACGCACGGAATGTACGGAATCAAGACACATTGGAATCAAGACCCACGCACAGAGATAAAACATTTTTATTAAATTTTTTAAAAATTTTAAATTTTAAACATCAAATTTTATTAAAATTTTAATAAAAAATTTGTTTTTAAATTTAAAATTTTTAATAAAATTTTAAACATCAAAGGAATGTGTTGCTACTTGTTTGTCAATAAACTGTTTTAAATTTGTTAACGTGAGAACTGCCAGAAGGTCCAGAGAATCCAGAGAATCTATGGAAAGTAATGCTGCTACAGGAGAGGGATCTGTGCCCTGTAATTGCAATCGTTTCGACAAGCTCGAACGCAGCCTGATCATCAAGATTAAGAACACGGCCTATCCGACTAGGCCGAGTAGACTCTAGTCTTGTTACTAGTTCAAAGTAAGTACATTTCTAACTTGTATAAAGAAGAAGTAACCTTTTTTTCAACCTATGGGAGACAAATCATTGAATATGCAGCCCCAGCCTGGTTTCCAACAGAGCTGAGAGTTATGAGTTACATAACTTCTGGAAAAACTACTTGAGCAATTGAGATGGTTGAGAGGTGGGACCAAAGATCTGAAGGTCAAACCTAGCAAACACAACTAGGTGAATACAACTAGGTGAGAACAAACTTACAAACACCCACAGTTGTAGATGCAAACTCCATTCATAATTTTAAAAGTTGATATGACAGAGAAATAGACCAGGAATCATTGCTTTAAACAACCGGCGGCTATAATGCCAACGTTCAAAAACTGTTGCTCGTTCCTGTAAGTAGAAATAGGTGAGTACACAGAGATATGAAACATGTATGTGTTCCTTCTAGACTAACAATCGGGGATTCCTGGATCGAAACTCGGACAGGCAGGAATGAAATTAAGGTGGCGTTTCCTATCACCTAATGCCTCTTTTCTCCGAGCAGTAACAGGGATCCAGGAGTTGTGAGCTTCTTGTAGGATTGCATCCTGGTGAGGGTTAGGTCAGGGTCAGTTTAGGTGTTTGATCTTGCGAGGTGGGTGTTGGTTAGGTTAGGTTAGGATAGATAGGTTAAGTTTGGTTAGGCTAGTTAGGTTAGGATAGTTAGGTTAGGTTAAGTTAGGTTAGAATAGTTTGGTTAGGTTAGTTTAGGTTTGGTTTAGTTAGACTAGGTTATTTAGGTTAGGTTAGGTTTAAGTGTAGGTTAGGTTAGGTTTAGATTAGGTTAGGTTAGATTAGGTTTGGCTATAGATTGTGGTAGGTCAAGGATTGTGGTTAGGGAAGGGTATAGGTTAGGCTTGGTTAGGTTAGGAAATAGGCCAGGAGTTATTGCTATAAAAAAACGACGGCTTAAAAGGCAGACTCTAAGATTAATGCTCGATCCTCCTGACAAAAATAGGTGAGTACACATAAATATATAACATGAATGATGTGTTCCTTCTCGACTCACAATATGGGATTCCAGGGTTCGAATCGCGGTCGGGCAGGGCTGTAATTGTTCGTAGCGTTTCCTATCACCTAATGCACCAATTCACCTAGCAGTAAATAGGTATCCAGGAGTTGGTGACCCACTGGCATCCTGGTGAATGAGGGTTAGTTTGACCTTGTGAGGTGGCGTTTTCGAGACCACTATACAAGCCTAACATGCATATATATAGACTGCCTGTCTCCCGACTTAAAGAAGTTATATGTACTGTCAATGAAGCCTAAGAGAGCATAATCCAAGGCCTAAGAGTAGTCATTCGTTCTTTGAAGAGGATTGTTTAGGTTCTTTAAATACCAGCGTGTGGCATTTATGAGCAATTTGTGCGAGATCAATGGCATCCAAACATTTCCATGTTGGTGCAAAAGTCCACTTTTGGTTTGTTTGTTTGACTAAATAGTTGCTATAAGTATTATCATTAATGGAGAATTGGCTGGTATGTGTGAGTATCCTCCGCCACAGTTACCATTATCATCACTCACTGACAAGTTATTGGTTACCACTTGTATACAATAACAACGGCCATACTACCACTTAAAGGACACTGCTTCTCGTTCCATTAGCCAAGTTAAGCAACTTTCAATTTGGTTAGTAATTGGATGGGTAACCTGCCTGGTAACACCAACTGCTAGTGCTGCTGATGGCATTCATATTTGGACAGTCCCTGTGGATCAGTGGCAAGGCACTCATCTCGCGCTTCTCAAGCGATTTCGCCTTGGTTCATATCCTGTCTAGCCGGGAAGAGCGGATTGACTAGGCACCAATCCTTAACTGAACGATTCTCTTCACGAAGCAGTGAGTAGGTACCTGGTTGTTAAACGGTTTGTCGGGTTGTGTTCCAGAAAAAAATAACAATGAGTTTGTGTGTACTCACCTAATTGTACTCACCTTATTGTGATTGCGGGGGTTGAGATCTGGCTCTTTGGTCCCGCCTCACAACCGTCAATCAACAGGTGTACAGGTTGGAGCCTATTGGGCTCTATCATATCTACACTTGAAATTGTGCATGGAGTCAGCCTCCACCACATCACTTCCTAATGCATTCCATTTGTCAACCACTCTGACACTAAAAAAAGTTATTTCTAATAACTCTGTGGCTCATTTGGGCACTCAGTTTCCACCTGTGTCCCCTAGTGCGTGTGCCCTTATGTTAAATAGCCTGTCTTTATCTACCCTATCAATTCCCTTGAGAATCTTTAATGTGGTAATCATGTGCCCCCTAACTCTTCTGTCTTCCAACGAAGTGAGGCTTGATTCCCGTAGTCGCTCCTCGTAGCTCATACCTTTTACCTCGGGTACTAGTGTGGTGGCAAACCTTTGAATCTTTTCCAGTTTAGTCTTATGCTTGACTACATATGGACCCGATGCTGGAGCTGCATACTCTAGGATTGGTCTGACATATTTGGTATATAACGTTCTGAAAGTTTCCTTTCAGTGAGTGTGTGTGTGTGTTTTTGTGTGTGCGCGTGCGCGCGCGGGCATGAATGTCGCACTTTGAAATATGTACCTATGATTATTAAAGTATACCATTCGAGAAAAAAAATGTATACCTATTTATTAGTCCATTCTCTCTCTCTGCCTGCCTGCCTACTAAAACTTGTCCACTCAATATGATGTTGAATATCTATCCCCAATGGTCCTTTACCGTTAATTAAAACATTATTAAGCAAATAAAGTCAACTACAAATCTCTACACCTTTTTAAGTACGTATTTTCCTTCTAACATGAATCACTATAACTCATATACTTACATCAGTTCGAAACACTTTTCTTATTCCTTCCTGAACACCTTTCCATATATAACCTATCTCCAAAAATTATTATCATAATCACTAAACTGGCAACCCCATGCCATTCAGTCCCCCCACCCCTCATTCCCCCCTCTGCTGCTCCCTCGGCCCCCCCTACCAACATCCTACCCCCCAACCGAGGCTCAAACATAACTACCCTCACCAAAGACCACCCTCCCCCCCCCACCCCGCCCACTGCCCACCAGAGAAAATGGCCGCCACAACGCTATACTTACCCAGCCAAACCGTTCGTTCGCCTATGTACTATTTATTGTTGAAAAAAAAAACTATAGAATAAAACAAACCGGATTTTCATTCCCTAGTAAAATATTATATATATATATATATATATATATATATATATATATAAATATATATATATATATATATATATATATATATATATATATATATATATATATATATATATATATATATATATATATATATATATATATATATATATATATATATATAAAACGAGGCCTAAATTAGCACATATTAGGTATTGGATTGTTTGATTCACAAACTCATTTAGACACACACCACACTAAATATTATTTAATACATACCATTAAACACACACACACACACACACACACACACACACACACACACACACACACACACAAACACACACACACACACGTCAGTTTGCCTAAATTCTCCAATATTCGTTCATGAAACCGCGTCACTGGACTGCAACCTCATCGAATAAGCTGTCATGTATTTCTAACTGTCAACACAAACTCACAACTTCACACGTCAATCATTGCAAATGTTGGTAAATAGACACTGACTAACCTTACTACGAGATATAAATACAAGTGCCAAATTTTATTCAAAAGGCAACTCCAGCGTGGCCTAGTCGGATAGAACATGTTCTTAATCCGAATAGACCTGCGTTCGAGCCTGTCGGAATGGTTGCAAGTACAGGGCACAGATTTCTCTGTGTGTCCCCTCCTGTAGGAGCATCAGTTTCGATAGATTCTCTGGATAGCCGAAGATTGATTGACTGACCCCTTGGAATGTGGGGAAGGGTTGAAGTCCGGGGGCCCACGGACGGATACCTGGATCCACTGACCTCGGGCAGGTCTTTCAATCCACCTGGATTTCAGGTGGGGAGAAGGGAGGCAATTTGGGTCGACACAAATAGCTTCCTGGACCCAAAACCCCAAAGACACCCGGACAATCAAGACGCACACGGCCTCAAGACACACACGGACTCAAGACACACACGGACTCAAGACACACACGGACTCAAGACACACACGGACTCAAGACACACACGGACATAAGACACACACGGACTCAAGACACACACGGACTCAAGACACACACGGACTTAAGACACACACGGACTCAAGACACACACGGACTCAAGACACACACGGACTCAAGACACACACGGACTCAAGACACACATGGACGATCCCAAGGTGGAGATAAGGGAGGCAATTTGAGGGGACACAAATTGCATCCTGGACTCAAAACCCCAGGGACACAGACACGGACACGGACACTCATAGACTCTAACACGGACACATACGGAATCAATACACACTCACACGGAATCAAGACACACGGACTCAACACACACACGGACTCAAGACACACACGGACTCAAGACACACACGGACTCAAGACACATACGGACTCAAGACACACGGAATCAAGACTCACACGGAATCAAGACTCACACGGAATCAAGACACACACGGACTCAAGACACACACGGACTCAAGACACACACGGACTCAAGACACACACGGACACTGACACGATCCCAAGGTGGAGATAACGGAGGCAATTTGAGGGGACACAAATGGCCTCCTGGACTCAAAACCCCAGGGACACGGACACTGACACTGACACTCATAGACAATGACGGAATCAAGACTCACACGGAATCAAGACACACACGGAATCAAGACACACACGGAATCAAGACACACACGGAATCAAGACTCACACGGAATCAAGACTCACACGGAATCAAGACACACACGGAATCAAGACTCACACGGAATCAAGACTCACACGGAATCAAGACTCACACGGAATCAAGACTCACACGGAATCAAGACTCACACGGAATCAAGACTCACACGGAATCAAGACTCACACGGAATCAAGACTCACACTGAATCAAGACATAACACGGAATCAAGACATAACACGGAATCAAGACTCACACGGAATCAAGACATAACACGGAATCAAGACATAACACGGAATCAAGACACGCACGGAATCAAGACATCAAGATAAATATATTTAATCAAGATAATCAAGATAATCAAGATAATCGGAATCAAGATAAATATATTTATCAAATAGATAAATAGATCAAGACATAACACGGAATCAAGACACGCACGGAATGTACGGAATCAAGACACATTGGAATCAAGACCCACGCACAGAGATAAAACATTTTTATTAAATTTTTTAAAAATTTTAAATTTTAAACATCAAATTTTATTAAAATTTTAATAAAAAATTTGTTTTTAAATTTAAAATTTTTAATAAAATTTTAAACATCAAAGGAATGTGTTGCTACTTGTTTGTCAATAAACTGTTTTAAATTTGTTAACGTGAGAACTGCCAGAAGGTCCAGAGAATCCAGAGAATCTATGGAAAGTAATGCTGCTACAGGAGAGGGATCTGTGCCCTGTAATTGCAATCGTTTCGACAAGCTCGAACGCAGCCTGATCATCAAGATTAAGAACACGGCCTATCCGACTAGGCCGAGTAGACTCTAGTCTTGTTACTAGTTCAAAGTAAGTACATTTCTAACTTGTATAAAGAAGAAGTAACCTTTTTTTCAACCTATGGGAGACAAATCATTGAATATGCAGCCCCAGCCTGGTTTCCAACAGAGCTGAGAGTTATGAGTTACATAACTTCTGGAAAAACTACTTGAGCAATTGAGATGGTTGAGAGGTGGGACCAAAGATCTGAAGGTCAAACCTAGCAAACACAACTAGGTGAATACAACTAGGTGAGAACAAACTTACAAACACCCACAGTTGTAGATGCAAACTCCATTCATAATTTTAAAAGTTGATATGACAGAGAAATAGACCAGGAATCATTGCTTTAAACAACCGGCGGCTATAATGCCAACGTTCAAAAACTGTTGCTCGTTCCTGTAAGTAGAAATAGGTGAGTACACAGAGATATGAAACATGTATGTGTTCCTTCTAGACTAACAATCGGGGATTCCTGGATCGAAACTCGGACAGGCAGGAATGAAATTAAGGTGGCGTTTCCTATCACCTAATGCCTCTTTTCTCCGAGCAGTAACAGGGATCCAGGAGTTGTGAGCTTCTTGTAGGATTGCATCCTGGTGAGGGTTAGGTCAGGGTCAGTTTAGGTGTTTGATCTTGCGAGGTGGGTGTTGGTTAGGTTAGGTTAGGATAGATAGGTTAAGTTTGGTTAGGCTAGTTAGGTTAGGATAGTTAGGTTAGGTTAAGTTAGGTTAGAATAGTTTGGTTAGGTTAGTTTAGGTTTGGTTTAGTTAGACTAGGTTATTTAGGTTAGGTTAGGTTTAAGTGTAGGTTAGGTTAGGTTTAGATTAGGTTAGGTTAGATTAGGTTTGGCTATAGATTGTGGTAGGTCAAGGATTGTGGTTAGGGAAGGGTATAGGTTAGGCTTGGTTAGGTTAGGAAATAGGCCAGGAGTTATTGCTATAAAAAAACGACGGCTTAAAAGGCAGACTCTAAGATTAATGCTCGATCCTCCTGACAAAAATAGGTGAGTACACATAAATATATAACATGAATGATGTGTTCCTTCTCGACTCACAATATGGGATTCCAGGGTTCGAATCGCGGTCGGGCAGGGCTGTAATTGTTCGTAGCGTTTCCTATCACCTAATGCACCAATTCACCTAGCAGTAAATAGGTATCCAGGAGTTGGTGACCCACTGGCATCCTGGTGAATGAGGGTTAGTTTGACCTTGTGAGGTGGCGTTTTCGAGACCACTATACAAGCCTAACATGCATATATATAGACTGCCTGTCTCCCGACTTAAAGAAGTTATATGTACTGTCAATGAAGCCTAAGAGAGCATAATCCAAGGCCTAAGAGTAGTCATTCGTTCTTTGAAGAGGATTGTTTAGGTTCTTTAAATACCAGCGTGTGGCATTTATGAGCAATTTGTGCGAGATCAATGGCATCCAAACATTTCCATGTTGGTGCAAAAGTCCACTTTTGGTTTGTTTGTTTGACTAAATAGTTGCTATAAGTATTATCATTAATGGAGAATTGGCTGGTATGTGTGAGTATCCTCCGCCACAGTTACCATTATCATCACTCACTGACAAGTTATTGGTTACCACTTGTATACAATAACAACGGCCATACTACCACTTAAAGGACACTGCTTCTCGTTCCATTAGCCAAGTTAAGCAACTTTCAATTTGGTTAGTAATTGGATGGGTAACCTGCCTGGTAACACCAACTGCTAGTGCTGCTGATGGCATTCATATTTGGACAGTCCCTGTGGATCAGTGGCAAGGCACTCATCTCGCGCTTCTCAAGCGATTTCGCCTTGGTTCATATCCTGTCTAGCCGGGAAGAGCGGATTGACTAGGCACCAATCCTTAACTGAACGATTCTCTTCACGAAGCAGTGAGTAGGTACCTGGTTGTTAAACGGTTTGTCGGGTTGTGTTCCAGAAAAAAATAACAATGAGTTTGTGTGTACTCACCTAATTGTACTCACCTTATTGTGATTGCGGGGGTTGAGATCTGGCTCTTTGGTCCCGCCTCACAACCGTCAATCAACAGGTGTACAGGTTGGAGCCTATTGGGCTCTATCATATCTACACTTGAAATTGTGCATGGAGTCAGCCTCCACCACATCACTTCCTAATGCATTCCATTTGTCAACCACTCTGACACTAAAAAAAGTTATTTCTAATAACTCTGTGGCTCATTTGGGCACTCAGTTTCCACCTGTGTCCCCTAGTGCGTGTGCCCTTATGTTAAATAGCCTGTCTTTATCTACCCTATCAATTCCCTTGAGAATCTTTAATGTGGTGATCATGTGCCCCCTAACTCTTCTGTCTTCCAACGAAGTGAGGCTTGATTCCCGTAGTCGCTCCTCGTAGCTCATACCTTTTACCTCGGGTACTAGTGTGGTGGCAAACCTTTGAATCTTTTCCAGTTTAGTCTTATGCTTGACTACATATGGACCCGATGCTGGAGCTGCATACTCTAGGATTGGTCTGACATATTTGGTATATAACGTTCTGAAAGTTTCCTTTCAGTGAGTGTGTGTGTGTGTTTTTGTGTGTGCGCGTGCGCGCGCGGGCATGAATGTCGCACTTTGAAATATGTACCTATGATTATTAAAGTATACCATTCGAGAAAAAAAATGTATACCTATTTATTAGTCCATTCTCTCTCTCTGCCTGCCTGCCTACTAAAACTTGTCCACTCAATATGATGTTGAATATCTATCCCCAATGGTCCTTTACCGTTAATTAAAACATTATTAAGCAAATAAAGTCAACTACAAATCTCTACACCTTTTTAAGTACGTATTTTCCTTCTAACATGAATCACTATAACTCATATACTTACATCAGTTCGAAACACTTTTCTTATTCCTTCCTGAACACCTTTCCATATATAACCTATCTCCAAAAATTATTATCATAATCACTAAACTGGCAACCCCATGCCATTCAGTCCCCCCACCCCTCATTCCCCCCTCTGCTGCTCCCTCGGCCCCCCCTACCAACATCCTACCCCCCAACCGAGGCTCAAACATAACTACCCTCACCAAAGACCACCCTCCCCCCCCCACCCCGCCCACTGCCCACCAGAGAAAATGGCCGCCACAACGCTATACTTACCCAGCCAAACCGTTCGTTCGCCTATGTACTATTTATTGTTGAAAAAAAAAACTATAGAATAAAACAAACCGGATTTTCATTCCCTAGTAAAATATTATATATATATATATATATATATATATATATATATATATATATATACATATATATATATATATATATATATATATATATATATATATATATATATATATATATATATATATATATATATATATATATATATAAAACGAGGCCTAAATTAGCACATATTAGGTATTGGATTGTTTGATTCACAAACTCATTTAGACACACACCACACTAAATATTATTTAAGACATACCATTAAACACACACACACACACACACACACACACACACACACACACACACACACACACACACACACACACACACACAAACACACACACACACACGTCAGTTTGCCTAAATTCTCCAATATTCGTTCATGAAACCGCGTCACTGGACTGCAACCTCATCGAATAAGCTGTCATGTATTTCTAACTGTCAACACAAACTCACAACTTCACACGTCAATCATTGCAAATGTTGGTAAATAGACACTGACTAACCTTACTACGAGATATAAATACAAGTGCCAAATTTTATTCAAAAGGCAACTCCAGCGTGGCCTAGTCGGATAGAACATGTTCTTAATCCGAATAGACCTGCGTTCGAGCCTGTCGGAATGGTTGCAAGTACAGGGCACAGATTTCTCTGTGTGTCCCCTCCTGTAGGAGCATCAGTTTCGATAGATTCTCTGGATAGCCGAAGATTGATTGACTGACCCCTTGGAATGTGGGGAAGGGTAGAAGTCCGGGGGCCCACGGACGGATACCTGGATCCACTGACCTCGGGCAGGTCTTTCAATCCACCTGGATTTCAGGTGGGGAGAAGGGAGGCAATTTGGGTCGACACAAATAGCTTCCTGGACCCAAAACCCCAAAGACACCCGGACAATCAAGACACACACGGCCTCAAGACACACACGGACTCAAGACACACACGGACTCAAGACACACACGGACTCAAGACACACACGGACTCAAGACACACACGGACATAAGACACACACGGACTCAAGACACACACGGACTCAAGACACACACGGACTTAAGACACACACGGACTCAAGACACACACGGACTCAAGACACACACGGACTCAAGACACACACGGACTCAAGACACACATGGACGATCCCAAGGTGGAGATAAGGGAGGCAATTTGAGGGGACACAAATTGCATCCTGGACTCAAAACCCCAGGGATACGGACACGGACACGGACACTCATAGACTCTAACACGGACACATACGGAATCAATACACACTCACACGGAATCAAGACACACGGACTCAACACACACACGGTCTCAAGACACACACGGACTCAAGACACACACGGACTCAAGACACACACGGACTCAAGACACACACGGACTCAAGACACACGGAATCAAGACTCACACGGAATCAAGACACACACGGACTCAAGACACACACGGACTCAAGACACACACGGACTCAAGACACACACGGACTCAAGACACACACGGACACTGACACGATCCCAAGGTGGAGATAACGGAGGCAATTTGAGGGGACACAAATGGCCTCCTGGACTCAAAACCCCAGGGACACGGACACTGACACTGACACTCATAGACTATGACGGAATCAAGACTCACACGGAATCAAGACACACACGGAATCAAGACACACACGGAATCAAGACACACACGGAATCAAGACTCACACGGAATCAAGACTCACACGGAATCAAGACACACACGGAATCAAGACTCACACGGAATCAAGACTCACACGGAATCAAGACTCACACGGAATCAAGACTCACACGGAATCAAGACTCACACGGAATCAAGACTCACACGGAATCAAGACTCACACGGAATCAAGACTCACACGGAATCAAGACATAACACGGAATCAAGACATAACACGGAATCAAGACTCACACGGAATCAAGACATAACACGGAATCAAGACATAACATGGAATCAAGACATAACACGGAATCAAGACATAACACGGAATCAAGACTCACACGGAATCAAGACATAACACGGAATCGACATAACACGGAATCAAGACACGCACGGAATCAAGACATCAAGATAAATATATTTAATCAAGATAATCAAGATAATCAAGATAATCGGAATCAAGATAAATATATTTATCAAATAGATAAATAGATCAAGACATAACACGGAATCAAGACACGCACGGAATGTACGGAATCAAGACACATTGGAATCAAGACACACGCACAGAGATAAAACATTTTTATTAAATTTTTTAAAAATTTTAAATTTTAAACATCAAATTTTATTAAAATTTTAATAAAAAATTTGTTTTTAAATTTAAAATTTTTAATAAAATTTTAAACATGAAAGGAATGTGTTGCTACTTGTTTGTCAATAAACTGTTTTAAATTTGTTAACGTGAGAACTGCCAGAAGGTCCAGAGAATCCAGAGAATCTATGAAAAGTAATGCTGCTACAGGAGAGGGATCTGTGCCCTGTAATTGCAATCGTTTCGACAAGCTCGAACGCAGCCTGATCATCAAGATTAAGAACACGGCCTATCCGACTAGGCCGAGTAGACTCTAGTCTTGTTACTAGTTCAAAGTAAGTACATTTCTAACTTGTATAAAGAAGAAGTAACCTTTTTTTCAACCTATGGGAGACAAATCATTGAATATGCAGCCCCAGCCTGGTTTCCAACAGAGCTGAGAGTTATGAGTTACATAACTTCTGGAAAAACTACTTGAGCAATTGAGATGGTTGAGAGGTGGGACCAAAGATCTGAAGGTCAAACCTAGCAAACACAACTAGGTGAATACAACTAGGTGAGAACAAACTTACAAACACCCACAGTTGTAGATGCAAACTCCATTCATAATTTTAAAAGTTGATATGACAGAGAAATAGACCAGGAATCATTGCTTTAAACAACCGGCGGCTATAATGCCAACGTTCAAAAACTGTTGCTCGTTCCTGTAAGTAGAAATAGGTGAGTACACAGAGATATGAAACATGTATGTGTTCCTTCTAGACTAACAATCGGGGATTCCTGGATCGAAACCCGGACAGGCAGGAATGAAATTAAGGTGGCGTTTCCTATCACCTAATGCCTCTTTTCTCCGAGCAGTAACAGAGATCCAGGAGTTGTGAGCTTCTTGTAGGATTGCATCCTGGTGAGGGTTAGGTCAGGGTCAGTTTAGGTGTTTGATCTTGCGAGGTGGGTGTTGGTTAGGTTAGGTTAGGATAGATAGGTTAAGTTTGGTTAGGCTAGTTAGGTTAGGATAGTTAGGTTAGGTTAAGTTAGGTTAGAATAGTTTGGTTAGGTTAGTTTAGGTTTGGTTTAGTTAGACTAGGTTATTTAGGTTAGGTTAGGTTTAAGTGTAGGTTAGGTTAGGTTTAGATTAGGTTAGGTTAGATTAGGTTTGGCTATAGATTGTGGTAGGTCAAGGATTGTGGTTAGGGAAGGGTATAGGTTAGGCTTGGTTAGGTTAGGAAATAGGCCAGGAGTTATTGCTATAAAAAAACGACGGCTTAAAAGGCAGACTCTAAGATTAATGCTCGATCCTCCTGACAAAAATAGGTGAGTACACATAAATATATAACATGAATGATGTGTTCCTTCTCGACTCACAATATGGGATTCCAGGGTTCGAATCGCGGTCGGGCAGGGCTGTAATTGTTCGTAGCGTTTCCTATCACCTAATGCACCAATTCACCTAGCAGTAAATAGGTATCCAGGAGTTGGTGACCCACTGGCATCCTGGTGAATGAGGGTTAGTTTGACCTTGTGAGGTGGCGTTTTCGAGACCACTATACAAGCCTAACATGCATATATATAGACTGCCTGTCTCCCGACTTAAAGAAGTTATATGTACTGTCAATGAAGCCTAAGAGAGCATAATCCAAGGCCTAAGAGTAGTCATTCGTTCTTTGAAGAGGATTGTTTAGGTTCTTTAAATACCAGCGTGTGGCATTTATGAGCAATTTGTGCGAGATCAATGGCATCCAAACATTTCCATGTTGGTGCAAAAGTCCACTTTTGGTTTGTTTGTTTGACTAAATAGTTGCTATAAGTATTATCATTAATGGAGAATTGGCTGGTATGTGTGAGTATCCTCCGCCACAGTTACCATTATCATCACTCACTGACAAGTTATTGGTTACCACTTGTATACAATAACAACGGCCATACTACCACTTAAAGGACACTGCTTCTCGTTCCATTAGCCAAGTTAAGCAACTTTCAATTTGGTTAGTAATTGGATGGGTAACCTGCCTGGTAACACCAACTGCTAGTGCTGCTGATGGCATTCATATTTGGACAGTCCCTGTGGATCAGTGGCAAGGCACTCATCTCGCGCTTCTCAAGCGATTTCGCCTTGGTTCATATCCTGTCTAGCCGGGAAGAGCGGATTGACTAGGCACCAATCCTTAACTGAACGATTCTCTTCACGAAGCAGTGAGTAGGTACCTGGTTGTTAAACGGTTTGTCGGGTTGTGTTCCAGAAAAAAATAACAATGAGTTTGTGTGTACTCACCTAATTGTACTCACCTTATTGTATCCGTCCGTGGGCCCACGGACGGATACCTGGATCCACTGACCTCGGGCAGGTCTTTCAATCCACCTGGATTTCAGGTGGGGAGAAGGGAGGCAATTTGGGTCGACACAAATAGCTTCCTGGACCCAAAACCCCAAAGACACCCGGATAATCAAGACACACACGGCCTCAAGACACACACGGACTCAAGACACACACGGACTCAAGACACACACGGACTCAAGACACACACGGACTCAAGACACACACGGACATAAGACACACACGGACTCAAGACACACACGGACTCAAGACACACACGGACTTAAGACACACACGGACTCAAGACACACACGGACTCAAGACACACACGGACTCAAGACACACACGGACTCAAGACACACATGGACGATCCCAAGGTGGAGATAAGGGAGGCAATTTGAGGGGACACAAATTGCATCCTGGACTCAAAACCCCAGGGACACGGACACGGACACGGACACTCATAGACTCTAACACGGACACATACGGAATCAATACACACTCACACGGAATCAAGACACACGGACTCAACACACACACGGTCTCAAGACACACACGGACTCAAGACACACACGGACTCAAGACACACACGGACTCAAGACACACACGGACTCAAGACACACGGAATCAAGACTCACACGGAATCAAGACACACACGGACTCAAGACACACACGGACTCAAGACACACACGGACTCAAGACACACACGGACTCAAGACACACACGGACACTGACACGATCCCAAGGTGGAGATAACGGAGGCAATTTGAGGGGACACAAATGGCCTCCTGGACTCAAAACCCCAGGGACACGGACACTGACACTGACACTCATAGACTATGACGGAATCAAGACTCACACGGAATCAAGACACACACGGAATCAAGACACACACGGAATCAAGACACACACGGAATCAAGACTCACACGGAATCAAGACTCACACGGAATCAAGACACACACGGAATCAAGACTCACACGGAATCAAGACTCACACGGAATCAAGACTCACACGGAATCAAGACTCACACGGAATCAAGACTCACACGGAATCAAGACTCACACGGAATCAAGACTCACACGGAATCAAGACTCACACGGAATCAAGACATAACACGGAATCAAGACATAACACGGAATCAAGACTCACACGGAATCAAGACATAACACGGAATCAAGACATAACACGGAATCAAGACATAACACGGAATCAAGACATAACACGGAATCAAGACTCACACGGAATCAAGACATAACACGGAATCGACATAACACGGAATCAAGACACGCACGGAATCAAGACATCAAGATAAATATATTTAATCAAGATAATCAAGATAATCAAGATAATCGGAATCAAGATAAATATATTTATCAAATAGATAAATAGATCAAGACATAACACGGAATCAAGACACGCACGGAATGTACGGAATCAAGACACATTGGAATCAAGACACACGCACAGAGATAAAACATTTTTATTAAATTTTTTAAAAATTTTAAATTTTAAACATCAAATTTTATTAAAATTTTAATAAAAAATTTGTTTTTAAATTTAAAATTTTTAATAAAATTTTAAACATCAAAGGAATGTGTTGCTACTTGTTTGTCAATAAACTGTTTTAAATTTGTTAACGTGAGAACTGCCAGAAGGTCCAGAGAATCCAGAGAATCTATGGAAAGTAATGCTGCTACAGGAGAGGGATCTGTGCCCTGTAATTGCAATCGTTTCGACAAGCTCGAACGCAGCCTGATCATCAAGATTAAGAACACGGCCTATCCGACTAGGCCGAGTAGACTCTAGTCTTGTTACTAGTTCAAAGTAAGTACATTTCTAACTTGTATAAAGAAGAAGTAACCTTTTTTTCAACCTATGGGAGACAAATCATTGAATATGCAGCCCCAGCCTGGTTTCCAACAGAGCTGAGAGTTATGAGTTACATAACTTCTGGAAAAACTACTTGAGCAATTGAGATGGTTGAGAGGTTGGACCAAAGATCTGAAGGTCAAACCTAGCAAACACAACTAGGTGAATACAACTAGGTGAGAACAAACTTACAAACACCCACAGTTGTAGATGCAAACTCCATTCATAATTTTAAAAGTTGATATGACAGAGAAATAGACCAGGAATCATTGCTTTAAACAACCGGCGGCTATAATGCCAACGTTCAAAAACTGTTGCTCGTTCCTGTAAGTAGAAATAGGTGAGTACACAGAGATATGAAACATGTATGTGTTCCTTCTAGACTAACAATCGGGGATTCCTGGATCGAAACCCGGACAGGCAGGAATGAAATTAAGGTGGCGTTTCCTATCACCTAATGCCTCTTTTCTCCGAGCAGTAACAGGGATCCAGGAGTTGTGAGCTTCTTGTAGGATTGCATCCTGGTGAGGGTTAGGTCAGGGTCAGTTTAGGTGTTTGATCTTGCGAGGTGGGTGTTGGTTAGGTTAGGTTAGGATAGATAGGTTAAGTTTGGTTAGGCTAGTTAGGTTAGGATAGTTAGGTTAGGTTAAGTTAGGTTAGAATAGTTTGGTTAGGTTAGTTTAGGTTTGGTTTAGTTAGACTAGGTTATTTAGGTTAGGTTAGGTTTAAGTGTAGGTTAGGTTAGGTTTAGATTAGGTTAGGTTAGATTAGGTTTGGCTATAGATTGTGGTAGGTCAAGGATTGTGGTTAGGGAAGGGTATAGGTTAGGCTTGGTTAGGTTAGGAAATAGGCCAGGAGTTATTGCTATAAAAAAACGACGGCTTAAAAGGCAGACTCTAAGATTAATGCTCGATCCTCCTGACAAAAATAGGTGAGTACACATAAATATATAACATGAATGATGTGTTCCTTCTCGACTCACAATATGGGATTCCAGGGTTCGAATCGCGGTCGGGCAGGGCTGTAATTGTTCGTAGCGTTTCCTATCACCTAATGCACCAATTCACCTAGCAGTAAATAGGTATCCAGGAGTTGGTGACCCACTGGCATCCTGGTGAATGAGGGTTAGTTTGACCTTGTGAGGTGGCGTTTTCGAGACCACTATACAAGCCTAACATGCATATATATAGACTGCCTGTCTCCCGACTTAAAGAAGTTATATGTACTGTCAATGAAGCCTAAGAGAGCATAATCCAAGGCCTAAGAGTAGTCATTCGTTCTTTGAAGAGGATTGTTTAGGTTCTTTAAATACCAGCGTGTGGCATTTATGAGCAATTTGTGCGAGATCAATGGCATCCAAACATTTCCATGTTGGTGCAAAAGTCCACTTTTGGTTTGTTTGTTTGACTAAATAGTTGCTATAAGTATTATCATTAATGGAGAATTGGCTGGTATGTGTGAGTATCCTCCGCCACAGTTACCATTATCATCACTCACTGACAAGTTATTGGTTACCACTTGTATACAATAACAACGGCCATACTACCACTTAAAGGACACTGCTTCTCGTTCCATTAGCCAAGTTAAGCAACTTTCAATTTGGTTAGTAATTGGATGGGTAACCTGCCTGGTAACACCAACTGCTAGTGCTGCTGATGGCATTCATATTTGGACAGTCCCTGTGGATCAGTGGCAAGGCACTCATCTCGCGCTTCTCAAGCGATTTCGCCTTGGTTCATATCCTGTCTAGCCGGGAAGAGCGGATTGACTAGGCACCAATCCTTAACTGAACGATTCTCTTCACGAAGCAGTGAGTAGGTACCTGGTTGTTAAACGGTTTGTCGGGTTGTGTTCCAGAAAAAAATAACAATGAGTTTGTGTGTACTCACCTAATTGTACTCACCTTATTGTGATTGCGGGGGTTGAGATCTGGCTCTTTGGTCCCGCCTCACAACCGTCAATCAACAGGTGTACAGGTTGGAGCCTATTGGGCTCTATCATATCTACACTTGAAATTGTGCATGGAGTCAGCCTCCACCACATCACTTCCTAATGCATTCCATTTGTCAACCACTCTGACACTAAAAAAAGTTATTTCTAATAACTCTGTGGCTCATTTGGGCACTCAGTTTCCACCTGTGTCCCCTAGTGCGTGTGCCCTTATGTTAAATAGCCTGTCTTTATCTACCCTATCAATTCCCTTGAGAATCTTTAATGTGGTGATCATGTGCCCCCTAACTCTTCTGTCTTCCAACGAAGTGAGGCTTGATTCCCGTAGTCGCTCCTCGTAGCTCATACCTTTTACCTCGGGTACTAGTGTGGTGGCAAACCTTTGAATCTTTTCCAGTTTAGTCTTATGCTTGACTACATATGGACCCGATGCTGGAGCTGCATACTCTAGGATTGGTCTGACATATTTGGTATATAACGTTCTGAAAGTTTCCTTTCAGTGAGTGTGTGTGTGTGTTTTTGTGTGTGCGCGTGCGCGCGCGGGCATGAATGTCGCACTTTGAAATATGTACCTATGATTATTAAAGTATACCATTCGAGAAAAAAAATGTATACCTATTTATTAGTCCATTCTCTCTCTCTGCCTGCCTGCCTGCCTACTAAAACTTGTCCACTCAATATGATGTTGAATATCTATCCCCAATGGTCCTTTACCGTTAATTAAAACATTATTAAGCAAATAAAGTCAACTACAAATCTCTACACCTTTTTAAGTACGTATTTTCCTTCTAACATGAATCACTATAACTCATATACTTACATCAGTTCGAAACACTTTTCTTATTCCTTCCTGAACACCTTTCCATATATAACCTATCTCCAAAAATTATTATCATAATCACTAAACTGGCAACCCCATGCCATTCAGTCCCCCCACCCCTCATTCCCCCCTCTGCTGCTCCCTCGGCCCCCCCTACCAACATCCTACCCCCCAACCGAGGCTCAAACATAACTACCCTCACCAAAGACCACCCTCCCCCCCCCACCCCGCCCACTGCCCACCAGAGAAAATGGCCGCCACAACGCTATACTTACCCAGCCAAACCGTTCGTTCGCCTATGTACTATTTATTGTTGAAAAAAAAAACTATAGAATAAAACAAACCGGATTTTCATTCCCTAGTAAAATATTATATATATATATATATATATATATATATATATATATATATATATATATATATATATATATATATATATATATATATATATATATATATATATATATATATATATATATATATAAAACGAGGCCTAAATTAGCACATATTAGGTATTGGATTGTTTGATTCACAAACTCATTTAGACACACACCACACTAAATATTATTTAAGACATACCATTAAACACACACACACACACACACACACACACACACACACACACACACACACACACACACACACACACACACACACACACACACACACACACACACACACAAACACACACACACACACGTCAGTTTGCCTAAATTCTCCAATATTCGTTCATGAAACCGCGTCACTGGACTGCAACCTCATCGAATAAGCTGTCATGTATTTCTAACTGTCAACACAAACTCACAACTTCACACGTCAATCATTGCAAATGTTGGTAAATAGACACTGACTAACCTTACTACGAGATATAAATACAAGTGCCAAATTTTATTCAAAAGGCAACTCCAGCGTGGCCTAGTCGGATAGAACATGTTCTTAATCCGAATAGACCTGCGTTCGAGCCTGTCGGAATGGTTGCAAGTACAGGGCACAGATTTCTCTGTGTGTCCCCTCCTGTAGGAGCATCAGTTTCGATAGATTCTCTGGATAGCCGAAGATTGATTGACTGACCCCTTGGAATGTGGGGAAGGGTAGAAGTCCGGGGGCCCACGGACGGATACCTGGATCCACTGACCTCGGGCAGGTCTTTCAATCCACCTGGATTTCAGGTGGGGAGAAGGGAGGCAATTTGGGTCGACACAAATAGCTTCCTGGACCCAAAACCCCAAAGACACCCGGACAATCAAGACACACACGGCCTCAAGACACACACGGACTCAAGACACACACGGACTCAAGACACACACGGACTCAAGACACACACGGACTCAAGACACACACGGACATAAGACACACACGGACTCAAGACACACACGGACTCAAGACACACACGGACTTAAGACACACACGGACTCAAGACACACACGGACTCAAGACACACACGGACTCAAGACACACACGGACTCAAGACACACATGGACGATCCCAAGGTGGAGATAAGGGAGGCAATTTGAGGGGACACAAATTGCATCCTGGACTCAAAACCCCAGGGATACGGACACGGACACGGACACTCATAGACTCTAACACGGACACATACGGAATCAATACACACTCACACGGAATCAAGACACACGGACTCAACACACACACGGTCTCAAGACACACACGGACTCAAGACACACACGGACTCAAGACACACACGGACTCAAGACACACACGGACTCAAGACACACGGAATCAAGACTCACACGGAATCAAGACACACACGGACTCAAGACACACACGGACTCAAGACACACACGGACTCAAGACACACACGGACTCAAGACACACACGGACACTGACACGATCCCAAGGTGGAGATAACGGAGGCAATTTGAGGGGACACAAATGGCCTCCTGGACTCAAAACCCCAGGGACACGGACACTGACACTGACACTCATAGACTATGACGGAATCAAGACTCACACGGAATCAAGACACACACGGAATCAAGACACACACGGAATCAAGACACACACGGAATCAAGACTCACACGGAATCAAGACTCACACAGAATCAAGACACACACGGAATCAAGACTCACACGGAATCAAGACTCACACGGAATCAAGACTCACACGGAATCAAGACTCACACGGAATCAAGACTCACACGGAATCAAGACTCACACGGAATCAAGACTCACACGGAATCAAGACTCACACGGAATCAAGACATAACACGGAATCAAGACATAACACGGAATCAAGACTCACACGGAATCAAGACATAACACGGAATCAAGACATAACACGGAATCAAGACATAACACGGAATCAAGACATAACACGGAATCAAGACTCACACGGAATCAAGACATAACACGGAATCGACATAACACGGAATCAAGACACGCACGGAATCAAGACATCAAGATAAATATATTTAATCAAGATAATCAAGATAATCAAGATAATCGGAATCAAGATAAATATATTTATCAAATAGATAAATAGATCAAGACATAACACGGAATCAAGACACGCACGGAATGTACGGAATCAAGACACATTGGAATCAAGACACACGCACAGAGATAAAACATTTTTATTAAATTTTTTAAAAATTTTAAATTTTAAACATCAAATTTTATTAAAATTTTAATAAAAAATTTGTTTTTAAATTTAAAATTTTTAATAAAATTTTAAACATGAAAGGAATGTGTTGCTACTTGTTTGTCAATAAACTGTTTTAAATTTGTTAACGTGAGAACTGCCAGAAGGTCCAGAGAATCCAGAGAATCTATGAAAGTAATGCTGCTACAGGAGAGGGATCTGTGCCCTGTAATTGCAATCGTTTCGACAAGCTCGAACGCAGCCTGATCATCAAGATTAAGAACACGGCCTATCCGACTAGGCCGAGTAGACTCTAGTCTTGTTACTAGTTCAAAGTAAGTACATTTCTAACTTGTATAAAGAAGAAGTAACCTTTTTTTCAACCTATGGGAGACAAATCATTGAATATGCAGCCCCAGCCTGGTTTCCAACAGAGCTGAGAGTTATGAGTTACATAACTTCTGGAAAAACTACTTGAGCAATTGAGATGGTTGAGAGGTGGGACCAAAGATCTGAAGGTCAAACCTAGCAAACACAACTAGGTGAATACAACTAGGTGAGAACAAACTTACAAACACCCACAGTTGTAGATGCAAACTCCATTCATAATTTTAAAAGTTGATATGACAGAGAAATAGACCAGGAATCATTGCTTTAAACAACCGGCGGCTATAATGCCAACGTTCAAAAACTGTTGCTCGTTCCTGTAAGTAGAAATAGGTGAGTACACAGAGATATGAAACATGTATGTGTTCCTTCTAGACTAACAATCGGGGATTCCTGGATCGAAACCCGGACAGGCAGGAATGAAATTAAGGTGGCGTTTCCTATCACCTAATGCCTCTTTTCTCCGAGCAGTAACAGAGATCCAGGAGTTGTGAGCTTCTTGTAGGATTGCATCCTGGTGAGGGTTAGGTCAGGGTCAGTTTAGGTGTTTGATCTTGCGAGGTGGGTGTTGGTTAGGTTAGGTTAGGATAGATAGGTTAAGTTTGGTTAGGCTAGTTAGGTTAGGATAGTTAGGTTAGGTTAAGTTAGGTTAGAATAGTTTGGTTAGGTTAGTTTAGGTTTGGTTTAGTTAGACTAGGTTATTTAGGTTAGGTTAGGTTTAAGTGTAGGTTAGGTTAGGTTTAGATTAGGTTAGGTTAGATTAGGTTTGGCTATAGATTGTGGTAGGTCAAGGATTGTGGTTAGGGAAGGGTATTAGGTTAGGCTTGGTTAGGTTAGGAAATAGGCCAGGAGTTATTGCTATAAAAAAACGACGGCTTAAAAGGCAGACTCCTAAGATTAATGCTCGATCCTCCTGACAAAAATAGGTGAGTACACATAAATATATAACATGAATGATGTGTTCCTTCTCGACTCACAATATGGGATTCCAGGGTTCGAATCGCGGTCGGGCAGGGCTGTAATTGTTCGTAGCGTTTCCTATCACCTAATGCACCAATTCACCTAGCAGTAAATAGGTATCCAGGAGTTGGTGACCCACTGGCATCCTGGTGAATGAGGGTTAGTTTGACCTTGTGAGGTGGCGTTTTCGAGACCACTATACAAGCCTAACATGCATATATATAGACTGCCTGTCTCCCGACTTAAAGAAGTTATATGTACTGTCAATGAAGCCTAAGAGAGCATAATCCAAGGCCTAAGAGTAGTCATTCGTTCTTTGAAGAGGATTGTTTAGGTTCTTTAAATACCAGCGTGTGGCATTTATGAGCAATTTGTGCGAGATCAATGGCATCCAAACATTTCCATGTTGGTGCAAAAGTCCACTTTTGGTTTGTTTGTTTGACTAAATAGTTGCTATAAGTATTATCATTAATGGAGAATTGGCTGGTATGTGTGAGTATCCTCCGCCACAGTTACCATTATCATCACTCACTGACAAGTTATTGGTTACCACTTGTATACAATAACAACGGCCATACTACCACTTAAAGGACACTGCTTCTCGTTCCATTAGCCAAGTTAAGCAACTTTCAATTTGGTTAGTAATTGGATGGGTAACCTGCCTGGTAACACCAACTGCTAGTGCTGCTGATGGCATTCATATTTGGACAGTCCCTGTGGATCAGTGGCAAGGCACTCATCTCGCGCTTCTCAAGCGATTTCGCCTTGGTTCATATCCTGTCTAGCCGGGAAGAGCGGATTGACTAGGCACCAATCCTTAACTGAACGATTCTCTTCACGAAGCAGTGAGTAGGTACCTGGTTGTTAAACGGTTTGTCGGGTTGTGTTCCAGAAAAAAATAACAATGAGTTTGTGTGTACTCACCTAATTGTACTCACCTTATTGTGATTGCGGGGGTTGAGATCTGGCTCTTTGGTCCCGCCTCACAACCGTCAATCAACAGGTGTACAGGTTGGAGCCTATTGGGCTCTATCATATCTACACTTGAAATTGTGCATGGAGTCAGCCTCCACCACATCACTTCCTAATGCATTCCATTTGTCAACCACTCTGACACTAAAAAAAGTTATTTCTAATAACTCTGTGGCTCATTTGGGCACTCAGTTTCCACCTGTGTCCCCTAGTGCGTGTGCCCTTATGTTAAATAGCCTGTCTTTATCTACCCTATCAATTCCCTTGAGAATCTTTAATGTGGTGATCATGTGCCCCCTAACTCTTCTGTCTTCCAACGAAGTGAGGCTTGATTCCCGTAGTCGCTCCTCGTAGCTCATACCTTTTACCTCGGGTACTAGTGTGGTGGCAAACCTTTGAATCTTTTCCAGTTTAGTCTTATGCTTGACTACATATGGACCCGATGCTGGAGCTGCATACTCTAGGATTGGTCTGACATATTTGGTATATAACGTTCTGAAAGTTTCCTTTCAGTGAGTGTGTGTGTGTGTTTTTGTGTGTGCGCGTGCGCGCGCGGGCATGAATGTCGCACTTTGAAATATGTACCTATGATTATTAAAGTATACCATTCGAGAAAAAAAATGTATACCTATTTATTAGTCCATTCTCTCTCTCTGCCTGCCTGCCTACTAAAACTTGTCCACTCAATATGATGTTGAATATCTATCCCCAATGGTCCTTTACCGTTAATTAAAACATTATTAAGCAAATAAAGTCAACTACAAATCTCTACACCTTTTTAAGTACGAATTTTCCTTCTAACATGAATCACTATAACTCATATACTTACATCAGTTCGAAACACTTTTCTTATTCCTTCCTGAACACCTTTCCATATATAACCTATCTCCAAAAATTATTATCATAATCACTAAACTGGCAACCCCATGCCATTCAGTCCCCCCACCCCTCATTCCCCCCTCTGCTGCTCCCTCGGCCCCCCCTACCAACATCCTACCCCCCAACCGAGGCTCAAACATAACTACCCTCACCAAAGACCACCCTCCCCCCCCCACCCCGCCCACTGCCCACCAGAGAAAATGGCCGCCACAACGCTATACTTACCCAGCCAAACCGTTCGTTCGCCTATGTACTATTTATTGTTGAAAAAAAAAACTATAGAATAAAACAAACCGGATTTTCATTCCCTAGTAAAATATTATATATATATATATATATATATATATATATATATATATATATATATATATATATATATATATATATATATATATATATATATATATATATATATATATATATATAAAACGAGGCCTAAATTAGCACATATTAGGTATTGGATTGTTTGATTCACAAACTCATTTAGACACACACCACACTAAATATTATTTAAGACATACCATTAAACACACACACACACACACACACACACACACACACACACACACACACACACACACACACACACACACACACACACACACACAAACACACACACACACACGTCAGTTTGCCTAAATTCTCCAATATTCGTTCATGAAACCGCGTCACTGGACTGCAACCTCATCGAATAAGCTGTCATGTATTTCTAACTGTCAACACAAACTCACAACTTCACACGTCAATCATTGCAAATGTTGGTAAATAGACACTGACTAACCTTACTACGAGATATAAATACAAGTGCCAAATTTTATTCAAAAGGCAACTCCAGCGTGGCCTAGTCGGATAGAACATGTTCTTAATCCGAATAGACCTGCGTTCGAGCCTGTCGGAATGGTTGCAAGTACAGGGCACAGATTTCTCTGTGTGTCCCCTCCTGTAGGAGCATCAGTTTCGATAGATTCTCTGGATAGCCGAAGATTGATTGACTGACCCCTTGGAATGTGGGGAAGGGTAGAAGTCCGGGGGCCCACGGACGGATACCTGGATCCACTGACCTCGGGCAGGTCTTTCAATCCACCTGGATTTCAGGTGGGGAGAAGGGAGGCAATTTGGGTCGACACAAATAGCTTCCTGGACCCAAAACCCCAAAGACACCCGGACAATCAAGACACACACGGCCTCAAGACACACACGGACTCAAGACACACACGGACTCAAGACACACACGGAATCAAGACACACACGGACTCAAGACACACACGGACATAAGACACACACGGACTCAAGACACACACGGACTCAAGACACACACGGACTTAAGACACACACGGACTCAAGACACACACGGACTCAAGACACACACGGACTCAAGACACACACGGACTCAAGACACACATGGACGATCCCAAGGTGGAGATAAGGGAGGCAATTTGAGGGGACACAAATTGCATCCTGGACTCAAAACCCCAGGGACACGGACACGGACACGGACACTCATAGACTCTAACACGGACACATACGGAATCAATACACACTCACACGGAATCAAGACACACGGACTCAACACACACACGGTCTCAAGACACACACGGACTCAAGACACACACGGACTCAAGACACACACGGACTCAAGACACACACGGACTCAAGACACACGGAATCAAGACTCACACGGAATCAAGACACACACGGACTCAAGACACACACGGACTCAAGACACACACGGACTCAAGACACACACGGACACTGACACGATCCCAAGGTGGAGATAACGGAGGCAATTTGAGGGGACACAAATGGCCTCCTGGACTCAAAACCCCAGGGACACGGACACTGACACTGACACTCATAGACTATGACGGAATCAAGACTCACACGGAATCAAGACACACACGGAATCAAGACACACACGGAATCAAGACACACACGGAATCAAGACTCACACGGAATCAAGACTCACACGGAATCAAGACACACACGGAATCAAGACTCACACGGAATCAAGACTCACACGGAATCAAGACTCACACGGAATCAAGACTCACACGGAATCAAGACTCACACGGAATCAAGACTCACACGGAATCAAGACTCACACGGAATCAAGACTCACACGGAATCAAGACATAACACGGAATCAAGACATAACACGGAATCAAGACTCACACGGAATCAAGACATAACACGGAATCAAGACATAACACGGAATCAAGACATAACACGGAATCAAGACATAACACGGAATCAAGACTCACACGGAATCAAGACATAACACGGAATCGACATAACACGGAATCAAGACACGCACGGAATCAAGACATCAAGATAAATATATTTAATCAAGATAATCAAGATAATCAAGATAATCGGAATCAAGATAAATATATTTATCAAATAGATAAATAGATCAAGACATAACACGGAATCAAGACACGCACGGAATGTACGGAATCAAGACACATTGGAATCAAGACACACGCACAGAGATAAAACATTTTTATTAAATTTTTTAAAAATTTTAAATTTTAAACATCAAATTTTATTAAAATTTTAATAAAAAATTTGTTTTTAAATTTAAAATTTTTAATAAAATTTTAAACATCAAAGGAATGTGTTGCTACTTGTTTGTCAATAAACTGTTTTAAATTTGTTAACGTGAGAACTGCCAGAAGGTCCAGAGAATCCAGAGAATCTATGGAAAGTAATGCTGCTACAGGAGAGGGATCTGTGCCCTGTAATTGCAATCGTTTCGACAAGCTCGAACGCAGCCTGATCATCAAGATTAAGAACACGGCCTATCCGACTAGGCCGAGTAGACTCTAGTCTTGTTACTAGTTCAAAGTAAGTACATTTCTAACTTGTATAAAGAAGAAGTAACCTTTTTTTCAACCTATGGGAGACAAATCATTGAATATGCAGCCCCAGCCTGGTTTCCAACAGAGCTGAGAGTTATGAGTTACATAACTTCTGGAAAAACTACTTGAGCAATTGAGATGGTTGAGAGGTGGGACCAAAGATCTGAAGGTCAAACCTAGCAAACACAACTAGGTGAATACAACTAGGTGAGAACAAACTTACAAACACCCACAGTTGTAGATGCAAACTCCATTCATAATTTTAAAAGTTGATATGACAGAGAAATAGACCAGGAATCATTGCTTTAAACAACCGGCGGCTATAATGCCAACGTTCAAAAACTGTTGCTCGTTCCTGTAAGTAGAAATAGGTGAGTACACAGAGATATGAAACATGTATGTGTTCCTTCTAGACTAACAATCGGGGATTCCTGGATCGAAACCCGGACAGGCAGGAATGAAATTAAGGTGGCGTTTCCTATCACCTAATGCCTCTTTTCTCCGAGCAGTAACAGGGATCCAGGAGTTGTGACCTTCTTGTAGGATTGCATCCTGGTGAGGGTTAGGTCAGGGTCAGTTTAGGTGTTTGATCTTGCGAGGTGGGTGTTGGTTAGGTTAGGTTAGGATAGATAGGTTAAGTTTGGTTAGGCTAGTTAGGTTAGGATAGTTAGGTTAGGTTAAGTTAGGTTAGAATAGTTTGGTTAGGTTAGTTTAGGTTTGGTTTAGTTAGACTAGGTTATTTAGGTTAGGTTAGGTTTAAGTGTAGGTTAGGTTAGGTTTAGATTAGGTTAGGTTAGATTAGGTTTGGCTATAGATTGTGGTAGGTCAAGGATTGTGGTTAGGGAAGGGTATAGGTTAGGCTTGGTTAGGTTAGGAAATAGGCCAGGAGTTATTGCTATAAAAAAACGACGGCTTAAAAGGCAGACTCTAAGATTAATGCTCGATCCTCCTGACAAAAATAGGTGAGTACACATAAATATATAACATGAATGATGTGTTCCTTCTCGACTCACAATATGGGATTCCAGGGTTCGAATCGCGGTCGGGCAGGGCTGTAATTGTTCGTAGCGTTTCCTATCACCTAATGCACCAATTCACCTAGCAGTAAATAGGTATCCAGGAGTTGGTGACCCACTGGCATCCTGGTGAATGAGGGTTAGTTTGACCTTGTGAGGTGGCGTTTTCGAGACCACTATACAAGCCTAACATGCATATATATAGACTGCCTGTCTCCCGACTTAAAGAAGTTATATGTACTGTCAATGAAGCCTAAGAGAGCATAATCCAAGGCCTAAGAGTAGTCATTCGTTCTTTGAAGAGGATTGTTTAGGTTCTTTAAATACCAGCGTGTGGCATTTATGAGCAATTTGTGCGAGATCAATGGCATCCAAACATTTCCATGTTGGTGCAAAAGTCCACTTTTGGTTTGTTTGTTTGACTAAATAGTTGCTATAAGTATTATCATTAATGGAGAATTGGCTGGTATGTGTGAGTATCCTCCGCCACAGTTACCATTATCATCACTCACTGACAAGTTATTGGTTACCACTTGTATACAATAACAACGGCCATACTACCACTTAAAGGACACTGCTTCTCGTTCCATTAGCCAAGTTAAGCAACTTTCAATTTGGTTAGTAATTGGATGGGTAACCTGCCTGGTAACACCAACTGCTAGTGCTGCTGATGGCATTCATATTTGGACAGTCCCTGTGGATCAGTGGCAAGGCACTCATCTCGCGCTTCTCAAGCGATTTCGCCTTGGTTCATATCCTGTCTAGCCGGGAAGAGCGGATTGACTAGGCACCAATCCTTAACTGAACGATTCTCTTCACGAAGCAGTGAGTAGGTACCTGGTTGTTAAACGGTTTGTCGGGTTGTGTTCCAGAAAAAAATAACAATGAGTTTGTGTGTACTCACCTAATTGTACTCACCTTATTGTGATTGCGGGGGTTGAGATCTGGCTCTTTGGTCCCGCCTCACAACCGTCAATCAACAGGTGTACAGGTTGGAGCCTATTGGGCTCTATCATATCTACACTTGAAATTGTGCATGGAGTCAGCCTCCACCACATCACTTCCTAATGCATTCCATTTGTCAACCACTCTGACACTAAAAAAAGTTATTTCTAATAACTCTGTGGCTCATTTGGGCACTCAGTTTCCACCTGTGTCCCCTAGTGCGTGTGCCCTTATGTTAAATAGCCTGTCTTTATCTACCCTATCAATTCCCTTGAGAATCTTTAATGTGGTGATCATGTGCCCCCTAACTCTTCTGTCTTCCAACGAAGTGAGGCTTGATTCCCGTAGTCGCTCCTCGTAGCTCATACCTTTTACCTCGGGTACTAGTGTGGTGGCAAACCTTTGAATCTTTTCCAGTTTAGTCTTATGCTTGACTACATATGGACCCGATGCTGGAGCTGCATACTCTAGGATTGGTCTGACATATTTGGTATATAACGTTCTGAAAGTTTCCTTTCAGTGAGTGTGTGTGTGTGTTTTTGTGTGTGCGCGTGCGCGCGCGGGCAAGAATGTCGCACTTTGAAATATGTACCTATGATTATTAAAGTATACCATTCGAGAAAAAAAATGTATACCTATTTATTAGTCCATTCTCTCTCTCTGCCTGCCTGCCTACTAAAACTTGTCCACTCAATATGATGTTGAATATCTATCCCCAATGGTCCTTTACCGTTAATTAAAACATTATTAAGCAAATAAAGTCAACTACAAATCTCTACACCTTTTTAAGTACGTATTTTCCTTCTAACATGAATCACTATAACTCATATACTTACATCAGTTCGAAACACTTTTCTTATTCCTTCCTGAACACCTTTCCATATATAACCTATCTCCAAAAATTATTATCATAATCACTAAACTGGCAACCCCATGCCATTCAGTCCCCCCACCCCTCATTCCCCCCTCTGCTGCTCCCTCGGCCCCCCCTACCAACATCCTACCCCCCAACCGAGGCTCAAACATAACTACCCTCACCAAAGACCACCCTCCCCCCCCCACCCCGCCCACTGCCCACCAGAGAAAATGGCCGCCACAACGCTATACTTACCCAGCCAAACCGTTCGTTCGCCTATGTACTATTTATTGTTGAAAAAAAAAACTATAGAATAAAACAAACCGGATTTTCATTCCCTAGTAAAATATTATATATATATATATATATATATATATATATATATATATATATATATATATATATATATATATATATATATATATATATATATATATATATATATATATATAAAACGAGGCCTAAATTAGCACATATTAGGTATTGGATTGTTTGATTCACAAACTCATTTAGACACACACCACACTAAATATTATTTAAGACATACCATTAAACACACACACACACACACACACACACACACACACACACACACACACACACACACACACACACACACACACACAAACACACACACACACACGTCAGTTTGCCTAAATTCTCCAATATTCGTTCATGAAACCGCGTCACTGGACTGCAACCTCATCGAATAAGCTGTCATGTATTTCTAACTGTCAACACAAACTCACAACTTCACACGTCAATCATTGCAAATGTTGGTAAATAGACACTGACTAACCTTACTACGAGATATAAATACAAGTGCCAAATTTTATTCAAAAGGCAACTCCAGCGTGGCCTAGTCGGATAGAACATGTTCTTAATCCGAATAGACCTGCGTTCGAGCCTGTCGGAATGGTTGCAAGTACAGGGCACATATTTCTCTGTGTGTCCCCTCCTGTAGGAGCATCAGTTTCGATAGATTCTCTGGATAGCCGAAGATTGATTGACTGACCCCTTGGAATGTGGGGAAGGGTAGAAGTCCGGGGGCCCACGGACGGATACCTGGATCCACTGACCTCGGGCAGGTCTTTCAATCCACCTGGATTTCAGGTGGGGAGAAAGGGAGGCAATTTGGGTCGACACAAATAGCTTCCTGGACCCAAAACCCCAAAGACACCCGGACAATCAAGACACACACGGCCTCAAGACACACACGGACTCAAGACACACACGGACTCAAGACACACACGGACTCAAGACACACACGGACTCAAGACACACACGGACATAAGACACACACGGACTCAAGACACACACGGACTCAAGACACACACGGACTTAAGACACACACGGACTCAAGACACACACGGACTCAAGACACACACGGACTCAAGACACACACGGACTCAAGACACACATGGACGATCCCAAGGTGGAGATAAGGGAGGCAATTTGAGGGGACACAAATTGCATCCTGGACTCAAAACCCCAGGGACACGGACACGGACACGGACACTCATAGACTCTAACACGGACACATACGGAATCAATACACACTCACACGGAATCAAGACACACGGACTCAACACACACACGGTCTCAAGACACACACGGACTCAAGACACACACGGACTCAAGACACACACGGACTCAAGACACACACGGACTCAAGACACACGGAATCAAGACTCACACGGAATCAAGACACACACGGACTCAAGACACACACGGACTCAAGACACACACGGACTCAAGACACACACGGACACTGACACGATCCCAAGGTGGAGATAACGGAGGCAATTTGAGGGGACACAAATGGCCTCCTGGACTCAAAACCCCAGGGACACGGACACTGACACTGACACTCATAGACTATGACGGAATCAAGACTCACACGGAATCAAGACACACACGGAATCAAGACACACACGGAATCAAGACACACACGGAATCAAGACTCACACGGAATCAAGACTCACACGGAATCAAGACACACACGGAATCAAGACTCACACGGAATCAAGACTCACACGGAATCAAGACTCACACGGAATCAAGACTCACACGGAATCAAGACTCACACGGAATCAAGACTCACACGGAATCAAGACTCACACGGAATCAAGACTCACACGGAATCAAGACATAACACGGAATCAAGACATAACACGGAATCAAGACTCACACGGAATCAAGACATAACACGGAATCAAGACATAACACGGAATCAAGACATAACACGGAATCAAGACATAACACGGAATCAAGACTCACACGGAATCAAGACATAACACGGAATCGACATAACACGGAATCAAGACACGCACGGAATCAAGACATCAAGATAAATATATTTAATCAAGATAATCAAGATAATCAAGATAATCGGAATCAAGATAAATATATTTATCAAATAGATAAATAGATCAAGACATAACACGGAATCAAGACACGCACGGAATGTACGGAATCAAGACACATTGGAATCAAGACACACGCACAGAGATAAAACATTTTTATTAAATTTTTTAAAAATTTTAAATTTTAAACATCAAATTTTATTAAAATTTTAATAAAAAATTTGTTTTTAAATTTAAAATTTTTAATAAAATTTTAAACATCAAAGGAATGTGTTGCTACTTGTTTGTCAATAAACTGTTTTAAATTTGTTAACGTGAGAACTGCCAGAAGGTCCAGAGAATCCAGAGAATCTATGGAAAGTAATGCTGCTACAGGAGAGGGATCTGTGCCCTGTAATTGCAATCGTTTCGACAAGCTCGAACGCAGCCTGATCATCAAGATTAAGAACACGGCCTATCCGACTAGGCCGAGTAGACTCTAGTCTTGTTACTAGTTCAAAGTAAGTACATTTCTAACTTGTATAAAGAAGAAGTAACCTTTTTTTCAACCTATGGGAGACAAATCATTGAATATGCAGCCCCAGCCTGGTTTCCAACAGAGCTGAGAGTTATGAGTTACATAACTTCTGGAAAAACTACTTGAGCAATTGAGATGGTTGAGAGGTGGGACCAAAGATCTGAAGGTCAAACCTAGCAAACACAACTAGGTGAATACAACTAGGTGAGAACAAACTTACAAACACCCACAGTTGTAGATGCAAACTCCATTCATAATTTTAAAAGTTGATATGACAGAGAAATAGACCAGGAATCATTGCTTTAAACAACCGGCGGCTATAATGCCAACGTTCAAAAACTGTTGCTCGTTCCTGTAAGTAGAAATAGGTGAGTACACAGAGATATGAAACATGTATGTGTTCCTTCTAGACTAACAATCGGGGATTCCTGGATCGAAACCCGGACAGGCAGGAATGAAATTAAGGTGGCGTTTCCTATCACCTAATGCCTCTTTTCTCCGAGCAGTAACAGGGATCCAGGAGTTGTGAGCTTCTTGTAGGATTGCATCCTGGTGAGGGTTAGGTCAGGGTCAGTTTAGGTGTTTGATCTTGCGAGGTGGGTGTTGGTTAGGTTAGGTTAGGATAGATAGGTTAAGTTTGGTTAGGCTAGTTAGGTTAGGATAGTTAGGTTAGGTTAAGTTAGGTTAGAATAGTTTGGTTAGGTTAGTTTAGGTTTGGTTTAGTTAGACTAGGTTATTTAGGTTAGGTTAGGTTTAAGTGTAGGTTAGGTTAGGTTTAGATTAGGTTAGGTTAGATTAGGTTTGGCTATAGATTGTGGTAGGTCAAGGATTGTGGTTAGGGAAGGGTATAGGTTAGGCTTGGTTAGGTTAGGAAATAGGCCAGGAGTTATTGCTATAAAAAAACGACGGCTTAAAAGGCAGACTCTAAGATTAATGCTCGATCCTCCTGACAAAAATAGGTGAGTACACATAAATATATAACATGAATGATGTGTTCCTTCTCGACTCACAATATGGGATTCCAGGGTTCGAATCGCGGTCGGGCAGGGCTGTAATTGTTCGTAGCGTTTCCTATCACCTAATGCACCAATTCACCTAGCAGTAAATAGGTATCCAGGAGTTGGTGACCCACTGGCATCCTGGTGAATGAGGGTTAGTTTGACCTTGTGAGGTGGCGTTTTCGAGACCACTATACAAGCCTAACATGCATATATATAGACTGCCTGTCTCCCGACTTAAAGAAGTTATATGTACTGTCAATGAAGCCTAAGAGAGCATAATCCAAGGCCTAAGAGTAGTCATTCGTTCTTTGAAGAGGATTGTTTAGGTTCTTTAAATACCAGCGTGTGGCATTTATGAGCAATTTGTGCGAGATCAATGGCATCCAAACATTTCCATGTTGGTGCAAAAGTCCACTTTTGGTTTGTTTGTTTGACTAAATAGTTGCTATAAGTATTATCATTAATGGAGAATTGGCTGGTATGTGTGAGTATCCTCCGCCACAGTTACCATTATCATCACTCACTGACAAGTTATTGGTTACCACTTGTATACAATAACAACGGCCATACTACCACTTAAAGGACACTGCTTCTCGTTCCATTAGCCAAGTTAAGCAACTTTCAATTTGGTTAGTAATTGGATGGGTAACCTGCCTGGTAACACCAACTGCTAGTGCTGCTGATGGCATTCATATTTGGACAGTCCCTGTGGATCAGTGGCAAGGCACTCATCTCGCGCTTCTCAAGCGATTTCGCCTTGGTTCATATCCTGTCTAGCCGGGAAGAGCGGATTGACTAGGCACCAATCCTTAACTGAACGATTCTCTTCACGAAGCAGTGAGTAGGTACCTGGTTGTTAAACGGTTTGTCGGGTTGTGTTCCAGAAAAAAATAACAATGAGTTTGTGTGTACTCACCTAATTGTACTCACCTTATTGTGATTGCGGGGGTTGAGATCTGGCTCTTTGGTCCCGCCTCACAACCGTCAATCAACAGGTGTACAGGTTGGAGCCTATTGGGCTCTATCATATCTACACTTGAAATTGTGCATGGAGTCAGCCTCCACCACATCACTTCCTAATGCATTCCATTTGTCAACCACTCTGACACTAAAAAAAGTTATTTCTAATAACTCTGTGGCTCATTTGGGCACTCAGTTTCCACCTGTGTCCCCTAGTGCGTGTGCCCTTATGTTAAATAGCCTGTCTTTATCTACCCTATCAATTCCCTTGAGAATCTTTAATGTGGTGATCATGTGCCCCCTAACTCTTCTGTCTTCCAACGAAGTGAGGCTTGATTCCCGTAGTCGCTCCTCGTAGCTCATACCTTTTACCTCGGGTACTAGTGTGGTGGCAAACCTTTGAATCTTTTCCAGTTTAGTCTTATGCTTGACTACATATGGACCCGATGCTGGAGCTGCATACTCTAGGATTGGTCTGACATATTTGGTATATAACGTTCTGAAAGTTTCCTTTCAGTGAGTGTGTGTGTGTGTTTTTGTGTGTGCGCGTGCGCGCGCGGGCAAGAATGTCGCACTTTGAAATATGTACCTATGATTATTAAAGTATACCATTCGAGAAAAAAAATGTATACCTATTTATTAGTCCATTCTCTCTCTCTGCCTGCCTGCCTACTAAAACTTGTCCACTCAATATGATGTTGAATATCTATCCCCAATGGTCCTTTACCGTTAATTAAAACATTATTAAGCAAATAAAGTCAACTACAAATCTCTACACCTTTTTAAGTACGTATTTTCCTTCTAACATGAATCACTATAACTCATATACTTACATCAGTTCGAAACACTTTTCTTATTCCTTCCTGAACACCTTTCCATATATAACCTATCTCCAAAAATTATTATCATAATCACTAAACTGGCAACCCCATGCCATTCAGTCCCCTCATTCCCCCCTCTGCTGCTCCCTCGGCCCCCCCTACCAACATCCTACCCCCCAACCGAGGCTCAAACATAACTACCCTCACCAAAGACCACCCTCCCCCCCCCACCCCGCCCACTGCCCACCAGAGAAAATGGCCGCCACAACGCTATACTTACCCAGCCAAACCGTTCGTTCGCCTATGTACTATTTATTGTTGAAAAAAAAACTATAGAATAAAACAAACCGGATTTTCATTCCCTAGTAAAATATTATATATATATATATATATATATATATATATATATATATATATATATATATATATATATATATATATATATATATATATATATATATATATATATATATATATATATATAAAACGAGGCCTAAATTAGCACATATTAGGTATTGGATTGTTTGATTCACAAACTCATTTAGACACACACCACACTAAATATTATTTAATACATACCATTAAACACACACACACACACACACACACACACACACACACACACACACACACACACACACAAACACACACACACACACGTCAGTTTGCCTAAATTCTCCAATATTCGTTCATGAAACCGCGTCACTGGACTGCAACCTCATCGAATAAGCTGTCATGTATTTCTAACTGTCAACACAAACTCACAACTTCACACGTCAATCATTGCAAATGTTGGTAAATAGACACTGACTAACCTTACTACGAGATATAAATACAAGTGCCAAATTTTATTCAAAAGGCAACTCCAGCGTGGCCTAGTCGGATAGAACATGTTCTTAATCCGAATAGACCTGCGTTCGAGCCTGTCGGAATGGTTGCAAGTACAGGGCACAGATTTCTCTGTGTGTCCCCTCCTGTAGGAGCATCAGTTTCGATAGATTCTCTGGATAGCCGAAGATTGATTGACTGACCCCTTGGAATGTGGGGAAGGGTTGAAGTCCGGGGGCCCACGGACGGATACCTGGATCCACTGACCTCGGGCAGGTCTTTCAATCCACCTGGATTTCAGGTGGGGAGAAGGGAGGCAATTTGGGTCGACACAAATAGCTTCCTGGACCCAAAACCCCAAAGACACCCGGACAATCAAGACGCACACGGCCTCAAGACACACACGGACTCAAGACACACACGGACTCAAGACACACACGGACTCAAGACACACACGGACTCAAGACACACACGGACATAAGACACACACGGACTCAAGACACACACGGACTCAAGACACACACGGACTTAAGACACACACGGACTCAAGACACACACGGACTCAAGACACACACGGACTCAAGACACACACGGACTCAAGACACACATGGACGATCCCAAGGTGGAGATAAGGGAGGCAATTTGAGGGGACACAAATTGCATCCTGGACTCAAAACCCCAGGGACACAGACACGGACACGGACACTCATAGACTCTAACACGGACACATACGGAATCAATACACACTCACACGGAATCAAGACACACGGACTCAACACACACACGGACTCAAGACACACACGGACTCAAGACACACACGGACTCAAGACACATACGGACTCAAGACACACGGAATCAAGACTCACACGGAATCAAGACTCACACGGAATCAAGACACACACGGACTCAAGACACACACGGACTCAAGACACACACGGACTCAAGACACACACGGACACTGACACGATCCCAAGGTGGAGATAACGGAGGCAATTTGAGGGGACACAAATGGCCTCCTGGACTCAAAACCCCAGGGACACGGACACTGACACTGACACTCATAGACTATGACGGAATCAAGACTCACACGGAATCAAGACACACACGGAATCAAGACACACACGGAATCAAGACACACACGGAATCAAGACTCACACGGAATCAAGACTCACACGGAATCAAGACACACACGGAATCAAGACTCACACGGAATCAAGACTCACACGGAATCAAGACTCACACGGAATCAAGACTCACACGGAATCAAGACTCACACGGAATCAAGACTCACACGGAATCAAGACTCACACGGAATCAAGACTCACACTGAATCAAGACATAACACGGAATCAAGACATAACACGGAATCAAGACTCACACGGAATCAAGACATAACACGGAATCAAGACATAACACGGAATCAAGACATAACACGGAATCAAGACATAACACGGAATCAAGACTCACACGGAATCAAGACATAACACGGAATCGACATAACACGGAATCAAGACACGCACGGAATCAAGACATCAAGATAAATATATTTAATCAAGATAATCAAGATAATCAAGATAATCGGAATCAAGATAAATATATTTATCAAATAGATAAATAGATCAAGACATAACACGGAATCAAGACACGCACGGAATGTACGGAATCAAGACACATTGGAATCAAGACACACGCACAGAGATAAAACATTTTTATTAAATTTTTTAAAAATTTTAAATTTTAAACATCAAATTTTATTAAAATTTTAATAAAAAATTTGTTTTTAAATTTAAAATTTTTAATAAAATTTTAAACATCAAAGGAATGTGTTGCTACTTGTTTGTCAATAAACTGTTTTAAATTTGTTAACGTGAGAACTGCCAGAAGGTCCAGAGAATCCAGAGAATCTATGGAAAGTAATGCTGCTACAGGAGAGGGATCTGTGCCCTGTAATTGCAATCGTTTCGACAAGCTCGAACGCAGCCTGATCATCAAGATTAAGAACACGGCCTATCCGACTAGGCCGAGTAGACTCTAGTCTTGTTACTAGTTCAAAGTAAGTACATTTCTAACTTGTATAAAGAAGAAGTAACCTTTTTTTCAACCTATGGGAGACAAATCATTGAATATGCAGCCCCAGCCTGGTTTCCAACAGAGCTGAGAGTTATGAGTTACATAACTTCTGGAAAAACTACTTGAGCAATTGAGATGGTTGAGAGGTGGGACCAAAGATCTGAAGGTCAAACCTAGCAAACACAACTAGGTGAATACAACTAGGTGAGAACAAACTTACAAACACCCACAGTTGTAGATGCAAACTCCATTCATAATTTTAAAAGTTGATATGACAGAGAAATAGACCAGGAATCATTGCTTTAAACAACCGGCGGCTATAATGCCAACGTTCAAAAACTGTTGCTCGTTCCTGTAAGTAGAAATAGGTGAGTACACAGAGATATGAAACATGTATGTGTTCCTTCTAGACTAACAATCGGGGATTCCTGGATCGAAACCCGGACAGGCAGGAATGAAATTAAGGTGGCGTTTCCTATCACCTAATGCCTCTTTTCTCCGAGCAGTAACAGGGATCCAGGAGTTGTGAGCTTCTTGTAGGATTGCATCCTGGTGAGGGTTAGGTCAGGGTCAGTTTAGGTGTTTGATCTTGCGAGGTGGGTGTTGGTTAGGTTAGGTTAGGATAGATAGGTTAAGTTTGGTTAGGCTAGTTAGGTTAGGATAGTTAGGTTAGGTTAAGTTAGGTTAGAATAGTTTGGTTAGGTTAGTTTAGGTTTGGTTTAGTTAGACTAGGTTATTTAGGTTAGGTTAGGTTTAAGTGTAGGTTAGGTTAGGTTTAGATTAGGTTAGGTTAGATTAGGTTTGGCTATAGATTGTGGTAGGTCAAGGATTGTGGTTAGGGAAGGGTATAGGTTAGGCTTGGTTAGGTTAGGAAATAGGCCAGGAGTTATTGCTATAAAAAAACGACGGCTTAAAAGGCAGACTCTAAGATTAATGCTCGATCCTCCTGACAAAAATAGGTGAGTACACATAAATATATAACATGAATGATGTGTTCCTTCTCGACTCACAATATGGGATTCCAGGGTTCGAATCGCGGTCGGGCAGGGCTGTAATTGTTCGTAGCGTTTCCTATCACCTAATGCACCAATTCACCTAGCAGTAAATAGGTATCCAGGAGTTGGTGACCCACTGGCATCCTGGTGAATGAGGGTTAGTTTGACCTTGTGAGGTGGCGTTTTCGAGACCACTATACAAGCCTAACATGCATATATATAGACTGCCTGTCTCCCGACTTAAAGAAGTTATATGTACTGTCAATGAAGCCTAAGAGAGCATAATCCAAGGCCTAAGAGTAGTCATTCGTTCTTTGAAGAGGATTGTTTAGGTTCTTTAAATACCAGCGTGTGGCATTTATGAGCAATTTGTGCGAGATCAATGGCATCCAAACATTTCCATGTTGGTGCAAAAGTCCACTTTTGGTTTGTTTGTTTGACTAAATAGTTGCTATAAGTATTATCATTAATGGAGAATTGGCTGGTATGTGTGAGTATCCTCCGCCACAGTTACCATTATCATCACTCACTGACAAGTTATTGGTTACCACTTGTATACAATAACAACGGCCATACTACCACTTAAAGGACACTGCTTCTCGTTCCATTAGCCAAGTTAAGCAACTTTCAATTTGGTTAGTAATTGGATGGGTAACCTGCCTGGTAACACCAACTGCTAGTGCTGCTGATGGCATTCATATTTGGACAGTCCCTGTGGATCAGTGGCAAGGCACTCATCTCGCGCTTCTCAAGCGATTTCGCCTTGGTTCATATCCTGTCTAGCCGGGAAGAGCGGATTGACTAGGCACCAATCCTTAACTGAACGATTCTCTTCACGAAGCAGTGAGTAGGTACCTGGTTGTTAAACGGTTTGTCGGGTTGTGTTCCAGAAAAAAATAACAATGAGTTTGTGTGTACTCACCTAATTGTACTCACCTTATTGTGATTGCGGGGGTTGAGATCTGGCTCTTTGGTCCCGCCTCACAACCGTCAATCAACAGGTGTACAGGTTGGAGCCTATTGGGCTCTATCATATCTACACTTGAAATTGTGCATGGAGTCAGCCTCCACCACATCACTTCCTAATGCATTCCATTTGTCAACCACTCTGACACTAAAAAAAGTTATTTCTAATAACTCTGTGGCTCATTTGGGCACTCAGTTTCCACCTGTGTCCCCTAGTGCGTGTGCCCTTATGTTAAATAGCCTGTCTTTATCTACCCTATCAATTCCCTTGAGAATCTTTAATGTGGTGATCATGTGCCCCCTAACTCTTCTGTCTTCCAACGAAGTGAGGCTTGATTCCCGTAGTCGCTCCTCGTAGCTCATACCTTTTACCTCGGGTACTAGTGTGGTGGCAAACCTTTGAATCTTTTCCAGTTTAGTCTTATGCTTGACTACATATGGACCCGATGCTGGAGCTGCATACTCTAGGATTGGTCTGACATATTTGGTATATAACGTTCTGAAAGTTTCCTTTCAGTGAGTGTGTGTGTGTGTTTTTGTGTGTGCGCGTGCGCGCGCGGGCAAGAATGTCGCACTTTGAAATATGTACCTATGATTATTAAAGTATACCATTCGAGAAAAAAAATGTATACCTATTTATTAGTCCATTCTCTCTCTCTGCCTGCCTGCCTACTAAAACTTGTCCACTCAATATGATGTTGAATATCTATCCCCAATGGTCCTTTACCGTTAATTAAAACATTATTAAGCAAATAAAGTCAACTACAAATCTCTACACCTTTTTAAGTACGTATTTTCCTTCTAACATGAATCACTATAACTCATATACTTACATCAGTTCGAAACACTTTTCTTATTCCTTCCTGAACACCTTTCCATATATAACCTATCTCCAAAAATTATTATCATAATCACTAAACTGGCAACCCCATGCCATTCAGTCCCCCCACCCCTCATTCCCCCCTCTGCTGCTCCCTCGGCCCCCCCTACCAACATCCTACCCCCCAACCGAGGCTCAAACATAACAACCCTCACCAAAGACCACCCTCCCCCCCCCACCCCGCCCACTGCCCACCAGAGAAAATGGCCGCCACAACGCTATACTTACCCAGCCAAACCGTTCGTTCGCCTATGTACTATTTATTGTTGAAAAAAAAAACCATAGAATAAAACAAACCGGATTTTCATTCCCTAGTAAAATATTATATATATATATATATATATATATATATATATATATATATATATATATATATATATATATATATATATATATATATATATATATATATATATATATATATATATATATATATATATATATATATATATATATATATGTGTGTATATCACGAAAATAAATACGTGATTAAGAATGTGACAATGTCAGACCACGGAGGAAAAATGAAACAGGAAATTTCCTTAAGTACTTTCGTATATTAAATGAAGACCTTCTGAAGATGTATTTAATATACGAAAGTACTTAAGGAAATTTCCTGTTTCATTTTTCCTCCGTGGTCTGACATTGTCATATATATATATATATATATATATATATATATATATATATATATATATATATATATATATATATATATATATATATATATATATATATATATATATATATATATATATATATATATATATATATATATAAAACGAGGCCTAAATTAGCACATATTAGGTATTGGATTGTTTGATTCACAAACTCATTTAGACACACACCACACTAAATATTATTTAATACATACCATTAAACACACACACACACACACACACACACACACACACACACACACACACACACACACACACAAACACACACACACACACGTCAGTTTGCCTAAATTCTCCAATATTCGTTCATGAAACCGCGTCACTGGACTGCAACCTCATCGAATAAGCTGTCATGTATTTCTAACTGTCAACACAAACTCACAACTTCACACGTCAATCATTGCAAATGTTGGTAAATAGACACTGACTAACCTTACTACGAGATATAAATACAAGTGCCAAATTTTATTCAAAAGGCAACTCCAGCGTGGCCTAGTCGGATAGAACATGTTCTTAATCCGAATAGACCTGCGTTCGAGCCTGTCGGAATGGTTGCAAGTACAGGGCACAGATTTCTCTGTGTGTCCCCTCCTGTAGGAGCATCAGTTTCGATAGATTCTCTGGATAGCCGAAGATTGATTGACTGACCCCTTGGAATGTGGGGAAGGGTTGAAGTCCGGGGGCCCACGGACGGATACCTGGATCCACTGACCTCGGGCAGGTCTTTCAATCCACCTGGATTTCAGGTGGGGAAAAGGGAGGCAATTTGGGTCGACACAAATAGCTTCCTGGACCCAAAACCCCAAAGACACCCGGACAATCAAGACGCACACGGCCTCAAGACACACACGGACTCAAGACACACACGGACTCAAGACACACACGGACTCAAGACACACACGGACTCAAGACACACACGGACATAAGACACACACGGACTCAAGACACACACGGACTCAAGACACACACGGACTTAAGACACACACGGACTCAAGACACACACGGACTCAAGACACACACGGACTCAAGACACACACGGACTCAAGACACACATGGACGATCCCAAGGTGGAGATAAGGGAGGCAATTTGAGGGGACACAAATTGCATCCTGGACTCAAAACCCCAGGGACACGGACACGGACACGGACACTCATAGACTCTAACACGGACACATACGGAATCAATACACACTCACACGGAATCAAGACACACGGACTCAACACACACACGGTCTCAAGACACACACGGACTCAAGACACACACGGACTCAAGACACACACGGACTCAAGACACACACGGACTCAAGACACACGGAATCAAGACTCACACGGAATCAAGACACACACGGACTCAAGACACACACGGACTCAAGACACACACGGACTCAAGACACACACGGACTCAAGACACACACGGACACTGACACGATCCCAAGGTGGAGATAACGGAGGCAATTTGAGGGGACACAAATGGCCTCCTGGACTCAAAACCCCAGGGACACGGACACTGACACTGACACTCATAGACTATGACGGAATCAAGACTCACACGGAATCAAGACACACACGGAATCAAGACACACACGGAATCAAGACACACACGGAATCAAGACTCACACGGAATCAAGACTCACACGGAATCAAGACACACACGGAATCAAGACTCACACGGAATCAAGACTCACACGGAATCAAGACTCACACGGAATCAAGACTCACACGGAATCAAGACTCACACGGAATCAAGACTCACACGGAATCAAGACTCACACGGAATCAAGACTCACACGGAATCAAGACATAACACGGAATCAAGACATAACACGGAATCAAGACTCACACGGAATCAAGACATAACACGGAATCAAGACATAACACGGAATCAAGACATAACACGGAATCAAGACATAACACGGAATCAAGACTCACACGGAATCAAGACATAACACGGAATCGACATAACACGGAATCAAGACACGCACGGAATCAAGACATCAAGATAAATATATTTAATCAAGATAATCAAGATAATCAAGATAATCGGAATCAAGATAAATATATTTATCAAATAGATAAATAGATCAAGACATAACACGGAATCAAGACACGCACGGAATGTACGGAATCAAGACACATTGGAATCAAGACACACGCACAGAGATAAAACATTTTTATTAAATTTTTTAAAAATTTTAAATTTTAAACATCAAATTTTATTAAAATTTTAATAAAAAATTTGTTTTTAAATTTAAAATTTTTAATAAAATTTTAAACATCAAAGGAATGTGTTGCTACTTGTTTGTCAATAAACTGTTTTAAATTTGTTAACGTGAGAACTGCCAGAAGGTCCAGAGAATCCAGAGAATCTATGGAAAGTAATGCTGCTACAGGAGAGGGATCTGTGCCCTGTAATTGCAATCGTTTCGACAAGCTCGAACGCAGCCTGATCATCAAGATTAAGAACACGGCCTATCCGACTAGGCCGAGTAGACTCTAGTCTTGTTACTAGTTCAAAGTAAGTACATTTCTAACTTGTATAAAGAAGAAGTAACCTTTTTTTCAACCTATGGGAGACAAATCATTGAATATGCAGCCCCAGCCTGGTTTCCAACAGAGCTGAGAGTTATGAGTTACATAACTTCTGGAAAAACTACTTGAGCAATTGAGATGGTTGAGAGGTGGGACCAAAGATCTGAAGGTCAAACCTAGCAAACACAACTAGGTGAATACAACTAGGTGAGAACAAACTTACAAACACCCACAGTTGTAGATGCAAACTCCATTCATAATTTTAAAAGTTGATATGACAGAGAAATAGACCAGGAATCATTGCTTTAAACAACCGGCGGCTATAATGCCAACGTTCAAAAACTGTTGCTCGTTCCTGTAAGTAGAAATAGGTGAGTACACAGAGATATGAAACATGTATGTGTTCCTTCTAGACTAACAATCGGGGATTCCTGGATCGAAACCCGGACAGGCAGGAATGAAATTAAGGTGGCGTTTCCTATCACCTAATGCCTCTTTTCTCCGAGCAGTAACAGGGATCCAGGAGTTGTGAGCTTCTTGTAGGATTGCATCCTGGTGAGGGTTAGGTCAGGGTCAGTTTAGGTGTTTGATCTTGCGAGGTGGGTGTTGGTTAGGTTAGGTTAGGATAGATAGGTTAAGTTTGGTTAGGCTAGTTAGGTTAGGATAGTTAGGTTAGGTTAAGTTAGGTTAGAATAGTTTGGTTAGGTTAGTTTAGGTTTGGTTTAGTTAGACTAGGTTATTTAGGTTAGGTTAGGTTTAAGTGTAGGTTAGGTTAGGTTTAGATTAGGTTAGGTTAGATTAGGTTTGGCTATAGATTGTGGTAGGTCAAGGATTGTGGTTAGGGAAGGGTATAGGTTAGGCTTGGTTAGGTTAGGAAATAGGCCAGGAGTTATTGCTATAAAAAAACGACGGCTTAAAAGGCAGACTCTAAGATTAATGCTCGATCCTCCTGACAAAAATAGGTGAGTACACATAAATATATAACATGAATGATGTGTTCCTTCTCGACTCACAATATGGGATTCCAGGGTTCGAATCGCGGTCGGGCAGGGCTGTAATTGTTCGTAGCGTTTCCTATCACCTAATGCACCAATTCACCTAGCAGTAAATAGGTATCCAGGAGTTGGTGACCCACTGGCATCCTGGTGAATGAGGGTTAGTTTGACCTTGTGAGGTGGCGTTTTCGAGACCACTATACAAGCCTAACATGCATATATATAGACTGCCTGTCTCCCGACTTAAAGAAGTTATATGTACTGTCAATGAAGCCTAAGAGAGCATAATCCAAGGCCTAAGAGTAGTCATTCGTTCTTTGAAGAGGATTGTTTAGGTTCTTTAAATACCAGCGTGTGGCATTTATGAGCAATTTGTGCGAGATCAATGGCATCCAAACATTTCCATGTTGGTGCAAAAGTCCACTTTTGGTTTGTTTGTTTGACTAAATAGTTGCTATAAGTATTATCATTAATGGAGAATTGGCTGGTATGTGTGAGTATCCTCCGCCACAGTTACCATTATCATCACTCACTGACAAGTTATTGGTTACCACTTGTATACAATAACAACGGCCATACTACCACTTAAAGGACACTGCTTCTCGTTCCATTAGCCAAGTTAAGCAACTTTCAATTTGGTTAGTAATTGGATGGGTAACCTGCCTGGTAACACCAACTGCTAGTGCTGCTGATGGCATTCATATTTGGACAGTCCCTGTGGATCAGTGGCAAGGCACTCATCTCGCGCTTCTCAAGCGATTTCGCCTTGGTTCATATCCTGTCTAGCCGGGAAGAGCGGATTGACTAGGCACCAATCCTTAACTGAACGATTCTCTTCACGAAGCAGTGAGTAGGTACCTGGTTGTTAAACGGTTTGTCGGGTTGTGTTCCAGAAAAAAATAACAATGAGTTTGTGTGTACTCACCTAATTGTACTCACCTTATTGTGATTGCGGGGGTTGAGATCTGGCTCTTTGGTCCCGCCTCACAACCGTCAATCAACAGGTGTACAGGTTGGAGCCTATTGGGCTCTATCATATCTACACTTGAAATTGTGCATGGAGTCAGCCTCCACCACATCACTTCCTAATGCATTCCATTTGTCAACCACTCTGACACTAAAAAAAGTTATTTCTAATAACTCTGTGGCTCATTTGGGCACTCAGTTTCCACCTGTGTCCCCTAGTGCGTGTGCCCTTATGTTAAATAGCCTGTCTTTATCTACCCTATCAATTCCCTTGAGAATCTTTAATGTGGTGATCATGTGCCCCCTAACTCTTCTGTCTTCCAACGAAGTGAGGCTTGATTCCCGTAGTCGCTCCTCGTAGCTCATACCTTTTACCTCGGGTACTAGTGTGGTGGCAAACCTTTGAATCTTTTCCAGTTTAGTCTTATGCTTGACTACATATGGACCCGATGCTGGAGCTGCATACTCTAGGATTGGTCTGACATATTTGGTATATAACGTTCTGAAAGTTTCCTTTCAGTGAGTGTGTGTGTGTGTTTTTGTGTGTGCGCGTGCGCGCGCGGGCAAGAATGTCGCACTTTGAAATATGTACCTATGATTATTAAAGTATACCATTCGAGAAAAAAAATGTATACCTATTTATTAGTCCATTCTCTCTCTCTGCCTGCCTGCCTACTAAAACTTGTCCACTCAATATGATGTTGAATATCTATCCCCAATGGTCCTTTACCGTTAATTAAAACATTATTAAGCAAATAAAGTCAACTACAAATCTCTACACCTTTTTAAGTACGTATTTTCCTTCTAACATGAATCACTATAACTCATATACTTACATCAGTTCGAAACACTTTTCTTATTCCTTCCTGAACACCTTTCCATATATAACCTATCTCCAAAAATTATTATCATAATCACTAAACTGGCAACCCCATGCCATTCAGTCCCCCCACCCCTCATTCCCCCCTCTGCTGCTCCCTCGGCCCCCCCTACCAACATCCTACCCCCCAACCGAGGCTCAAACATAACAACCCTCACCAAAGACCACCCTCCCCCCCCCACCCCGCCCACTGCCCACCAGAGAAAATGGCCGCCACAACGCTATACTTACCCAGCCAAACCGTTCGTTCGCCTATGTACTATTTATTGTTGAAAAAAAAAACCATAGAATAAAACAAACCGGATTTTCATTCCCTAGTAAAATATTATATATATATATATATATATATATATATATATATATATATATATATATATATATATATATATATATATATATATATATATATATATATATATATATATATATGTGTGTATATCACGAAAATAAACACGTGATTAAGAATGTGACAATGTCAGACCACGGAGGAAAAATGAAACAGGAAATTTCCTTAAGTACTTTCGTATATTAAATGAAGACCTTCTGAAGATGTATTTAATATACGAAAGTACTTAAGGAAATTTCCTGTTTCATTTTTCCTCCGTGGTCTGACATTGTCATATATATATATATATATATATATATATATATATATATATATATATATATATATATATATATATATATATATATATATATATATATATATATATATATATATATATATATATATATATATATATATATATATATATATATATATATATATATATATATATATATATATATATATATAAAACGAGGCCTAAATTAGCACATATTAGGTATTGGATTGTTTGATTCACAAACTCATTTAGACACACACCACACTAAATATTATTTAATACATACCATTAAACACACACACACACACACACACACACACACACACACACACACACACACACACACAAACACACACACACACACGTCAGTTTGCCTAAATTCTCCAATATTCGTTCATGAAACCGCGTCACTGGACTGCAACCTCATCGAATAAGCTGTCATGTATTTCTAACTGTCAACACAAACTCACAACTTCACACGTCAATCATTGCAAATGTTGGTAAATAGACACTGACTAACCTTACTACGAGATATAAATACAAGTGCCAAATTTTATTCAAAAGGCAACTCCAGCGTGGCCTAGTCGGATAGAACATGTTCTTAATCCGAATAGACCTGCGTTCGAGCCTGTCGGAATGGTTGCAAGTACAGGGCACAGATTTCTCTGTGTGTCCCCTCCTGTAGGAGCATCAGTTTCGATAGATTCTCTGGATAGCCGAAGATTGATTGACTGACCCCTTGGAATGTGGGGAAGGGTTGAAGTCCGGGGGCCCACGGACGGATACCTGGATCCACTGACCTCGGGCAGGTCTTTCAATCCACCTGGATTTCAGGTGGGGAAAAGGGAGGCAATTTGGGTCGACACAAATAGCTTCCTGGACCCAAAACCCCAAAGACACCCGGACAATCAAGACGCACACGGCCTCAAGACACACACGGACTCAAGACACACACGGACTCAAGACACACACGGAACTCAAGACACACACGGACTCAAGACACACACGGACATAAGACACACACGGACTCAAGACACACACGGACTCAAGACACACACGGACTTAAGACACACACGGACTCAAGACACACACGGACTCAAGACACACACGGACTCAAGACACACACGGACTCAAGACACACATGGACGATCCCAAGGTGGAGATAAGGGAGGCAATTTGAGGGGACACAAATTGCATCCTGGACTCAAAACCCCAGGGACACGGACACGGACACGGACACTCATAGACTCTAACACGGACACATACGGAATCAATACACACTCACACGGAATCAAGACACACGGACTCAACACACACACGGTCTCAAGACACACACGGACTCAAGACACACACGGACTCAAGACACACACGGACTCAAGACACACACGGACTCAAGACACACGGAATCAAGACTCACACGGAATCAAGACACACACGGACTCAAGACACACACGGACTCAAGACACACACGGACTCAAGACACACACGGACTCAAGACACACACGGACACTGACACGATCCCAAGGTGGAGATAACGGAGGCAATTTGAGGGGACACAAATGGCCTCCTGGACTCAAAACCCCAGGGACACGGACACTGACACTGACACTCATAGACTATGACGGAATCAAGACTCACACGGAATCAAGACACACACGGAATCAAGACACACACGGAATCAAGACACACACGGAATCAAGACTCACACGGAATCAAGACTCACACGGAATCAAGACACACACGGAATCAAGACTCACACGGAATCAAGACTCACACGGAATCAAGACTCACACGGAATCAAGACTCACACGGAATCAAGACTCACACGGAATCAAGACTCACACGGAATCAAGACTCACACGGAATCAAGACTCACACGGAATCAAGACATAACACGGAATCAAGACATAACACGGAATCAAGACTCACACGGAATCAAGACATAACACGGAATCAAGACATAACACGGAATCAAGACATAACACGGAATCAAGACATAACACGGAATCAAGACTCACACGGAATCAAGACATAACACGGAATCGACATAACACGGAATCAAGACACGCACGGAATCAAGACATCAAGATAAATATATTTAATCAAGATAATCAAGATAATCAAGATAATCGGAATCAAGATAAATATATTTATCAAATAGATAAATAGATCAAGACATAACACGGAATCAAGACACGCACGGAATGTACGGAATCAAGACACATTGGAATCAAGACACACGCACAGAGATAAAACATTTTTATTAAATTTTTTAAAAATTTTAAATTTTAAACATCAAATTTTATTAAAATTTTAATAAAAAATTTGTTTTTAAATTTAAAATTTTTAATAAAATTTTAAACATCAAAGGAATGTGTTGCTACTTGTTTGTCAATAAACTGTTTTAAATTTGTTAACGTGAGAACTGCCAGAAGGTCCAGAGAATCCAGAGAATCTATGGAAAGTAATGCTGCTACAGGAGAGGGATCTGTGCCCTGTAATTGCAATCGTTTCGACAAGCTCGAACGCAGCCTGATCATCAAGATTAAGAACACGGCCTATCCGACTAGGCCGAGTAGACTCTAGTCTTGTTACTAGTTCAAAGTAAGTACATTTCTAACTTGTATAAAGAAGAAGTAACCTTTTTTTCAACCTATGGGAGACAAATCATTGAATATGCAGCCCCAGCCTGGTTTCCAACAGAGCTGAGAGTTATGAGTTACATAACTTCTGGAAAAACTACTTGAGCAATTGAGATGGTTGAGAGGTGGGACCAAAGATCTGAAGGTCAAACCTAGCAAACACAACTAGGTGAATACAACTAGGTGAGAACAAACTTACAAACACCCACAGTTGTAGATGCAAACTCCATTCATAATTTTAAAAGTTGATATGACAGAGAAATAGACCAGGAATCATTGCTTTAAACAACCGGCGGCTATAATGCCAACGTTCAAAAACTGTTGCTCGTTCCTGTAAGTAGAAATAGGTGAGTACACAGAGATATGAAACATGTATGTGTTCCTTCTAGACTAACAATCGGGGATTCCTGGATCGAAACCCGGACAGGCAGGAATGAAATTAAGGTGGCGTTTCCTATCACCTAATGCCTCTTTTCTCCGAGCAGTAACAGGGATCCAGGAGTTGTGAGCTTCTTGTAGGATTGCATCCTGGTGAGGGTTAGGTCAGGGTCAGTTTAGGTGTTTGATCTTGCGAGGTGGGTGTTGGTTAGGTTAGGTTAGGATAGATAGGTTAAGTTTGGTTAGGCTAGTTAGGTTAGGATAGTTAGGTTAGGTTAAGTTAGGTTAGAATAGTTTGGTTAGGTTAGTTTAGGTTTGGTTTAGTTAGACTAGGTTATTTAGGTTAGGTTAGGTTTAAGTGTAGGTTAGGTTAGGTTTAGATTAGGTTAGGTTAGATTAGGTTTGGCTATAGATTGTGGTAGGTCAAGGATTGTGGTTAGGGAAGGGTATAGGTTAGGCTTGGTTAGGTTAGGAAATAGGCCAGGAGTTATTGCTATAAAAAAACGACGGCTTAAAAGGCAGACTCTAAGATTAATGCTCGATCCTCCTGACAAAAATAGGTGAGTACACATAAATATATAACATGAATGATGTGTTCCTTCTCGACTCACAATATGGGATTCCAGGGTTCGAATCGCGGTCGGGCAGGGCTGTAATTGTTCGTAGCGTTTCCTATCACCTAATGCACCAATTCACCTAGCAGTAAATAGGTATCCAGGAGTTGGTGACCCACTGGCATCCTGGTGAATGAGGGTTAGTTTGACCTTGTGAGGTGGCGTTTTCGAGACCACTATACAAGCCTAACATGCATATATATAGACTGCCTGTCTCCCGACTTAAAGAAGTTATATGTACTGTCAATGAAGCCTAAGAGAGCATAATCCAAGGCCTAAGAGTAGTCATTCGTTCTTTGAAGAGGATTGTTTAGGTTCTTTAAATACCAGCGTGTGGCATTTATGAGCAATTTGTGCGAGATCAATGGCATCCAAACATTTCCATGTTGGTGCAAAAGTCCACTTTTGGTTTGTTTGTTTGACTAAATAGTTGCTATAAGTATTATCATTAATGGAGAATTGGCTGGTATGTGTGAGTATCCTCCGCCACAGTTACCATTATCATCACTCACTGACAAGTTATTGGTTACCACTTGTATACAATAACAACGGCCATACTACCACTTAAAGGACACTGCTTCTCGTTCCATTAGCCAAGTTAAGCAACTTTCAATTTGGTTAGTAATTGGATGGGTAACCTGCCTGGTAACACCAACTGCTAGTGCTGCTGATGGCATTCATATTTGGACAGTCCCTGTGGATCAGTGGCAAGGCACTCATCTCGCGCTTCTCAAGCGATTTCGCCTTGGTTCATATCCTGTCTAGCCGGGAAGAGCGGATTGACTAGGCACCAATCCTTAACTGAACGATTCTCTTCACGAAGCAGTGAGTAGGTACCTGGTTGTTAAACGGTTTGTCGGGTTGTGTTCCAGAAAAAAATAACAATGAGTTTGTGTGTACTCACCTAATTGTACTCACCTTATTGTGATTGCGGGGGTTGAGATCTGGCTCTTTGGTCCCGCCTCACAACCGTCAATCAACAGGTGTACAGGTTGGAGCCTATTGGGCTCTATCATATCTACACTTGAAATTGTGCATGGAGTCAGCCTCCACCACATCACTTCCTAATGCATTCCATTTGTCAACCACTCTGACACTAAAAAAAGTTATTTCTAATAACTCTGTGGCTCATTTGGGCACTCAGTTTCCACCTGTGTCCCCTAGTGCGTGTGCCCTTATGTTAAATAGCCTGTCTTTATCTACCCTATCAATTCCCTTGAGAATCTTTAATGTGGTGATCATGTGCCCCCTAACTCTTCTGTCTTCCAACGAAGTGAGGCTTGATTCCCGTAGTCGCTCCTCGTAGCTCATACCTTTTACCTCGGGTACTAGTGTGGTGGCAAACCTTTGAATCTTTTCCAGTTTAGTCTTATGCTTGACTACATATGGACCCGATGCTGGAGCTGCATACTCTAGGATTGGTCTGACATATTTGGTATATAACGTTCTGAAAGTTTCCTTTCAGTGAGTGTGTGTGTGTGTTTTTGTGTGTGCGCGTGCGCGCGCGGGCAAGAATGTCGCACTTTGAAATATGTACCTATGATTATTAAAGTATACCATTCGAGAAAAAAAATGTATACCTATTTATTAGTCCATTCTCTCTCTCTGCCTGCCTGCCTACTAAAACTTGTCCACTCAATATGATGTTGAATATCTATCCCCAATGGTCCTTTACCGTTAATTAAAACATTATTAAGCAAATAAAGTCAACTACAAATCTCTACACCTTTTTAAGTACGTATTTTCCTTCTAACATGAATCACTATAACTCATATACTTACATCAGTTCGAAACACTTTTCTTATTCCTTCCTGAACACCTTTCCATATATAACCTATCTCCAAAAATTATTATCATAATCACTAAACTGGCAACCCCATGCCATTCAGTCCCCCCACCCCTCATTCCCCCCTCTGCTGCTCCCTCGGCCCCCCCTACCAACATCCTACCCCCCAACCGAGGCTCAAACATAACTACCCTCACCAAAGACCACCCTCCCCCCCCAACCCCGCCCACTGCCCACCAGAGAAAATGGCCGCCACAACGCTATACTTACCCAGCCAAACCGTTCGTTCGCCTATGTACTATTTATTGTTGAAAAAAAAAACTATAGAATAAAACAAACCGGATTTTCATTCCCTAGTAAAATATTATATATATATATATATATATATATATATATATATATATATATATATATATATATATATATATATATATATATATATATATATATATATGTGTGTATATCACGAAAATAAACACGTGATTAAGAATGTGACAATGTCAGACCACGGAGGAAAAATGAAACAGGAAATTTCCTTAAGTACTTTCGTATATTAAATGAAGACCTTCTGAAGATGTATTTAATATACGAAAGTACTTAAGGAAATTTCCTGTTTCATTTTTCCTCCGTGGTCTGACATTGTCATATATATATATATATATATATATATATATATATATATATATATATATATATATATATATATATATATATATATATATATATATATATATATATATATATATATATATATATATATATATATATAAAACGAGGCCTAAATTAGCACATATTAGGTATTGGATTGTTTGATTCACAAACTCATTTAGACACACACCACACTAAATATTATTTAATACATACCATTAAACACACACACACACACACACACACACACACACACACACACACACACACACACACACACAAACACACACACACACACGTCAGTTTGCCTAAATTCTCCAATATTCGTTCATGAAACCGCGTCACTGGACTGCAACCTCATCGAATAAGCTGTCATGTATTTCTAACTGTCAACACAAACTCACAACTTCACACGTCAATCATTGCAAATGTTGGTAAATAGACACTGACTAACCTTACTACGAGATATAAATACAAGTGCCAAATTTTATTCAAAAGGCAACTCCAGCGTGGCCTAGTCGGATAGAACATGTTCTTAATCCGAATAGACCTGCGTTCGAGCCTGTCGGAATGGTTGCAAGTACAGGGCACAGATTTCTCTGTGTGTCCCCTCCTGTAGGAGCATCAGTTTCGATAGATTCTCTGGATAGCCGAAGATTGATTGACTGACCCCTTGGAATGTGGGGAAGGGTTGAAGTCCGGGGGCCCACGGACGGATACCTGGATCCACTGACCTCGGGCAGGTCTTTCAATCCACCTGGATTTCAGGTGGGGAAAAGGGAGGCAATTTGGGTCGACACAAATAGCTTCCTGGACCCAAAACCCCAAAGACACCCGGACAATCAAGACGCACACGGCCTCAAGACACACACGGACTCAAGACACACACGGACTCAAGACACACACGGACTCAAGACACACACGGACTTAAGACACACACGGACTCAAGACACACACGGACTCAAGACACACACGGACTCAAGACACACACGGACTCAAGACACACATGGACGATCCCAAGGTGGAGATAAGGGAGGCAATTTGAGGGGACACAAATTGCATCCTGGACTCAAAACCCCAGGGACACGGACACGGACACTCATAGACCACGGACACATACGGAATCAATACACACTCACACGGAATCAAGACACACGGACTCAACACACACACGGTTTCAAGACACACACGGACTCAAGACACACACGGACTCAAGACACACACGGACTCAAGACACACACGGACTCAAGACACACGGAATCAAGATTCACACGGAATCAAGACACACACGGACTCAAGACACACACGGACTCAAGACACACACGGACTCAAGACACACACGGACTCAAGACACACACGGACACTGACACGATCCCAAGGTGGAGATAACGGAGGCAATATGAGGGGACACAAATGGCCTCCTGGACTCAAAACCCCAGGGACACGGACACTGACACTGACACTCATAGACTATGACGGAATCAAGACTCACACGGAATCAAGACACACACGGAATCAAGACACACACGGAATCAAGACACACACGGAATCAAGACTCACACGGAATCAAGACTCACACGGAATCAAGACACACACGGAATCAAGACTCACACGGAATCAAGACTCACACGGAATCAAGACTCACACGGAATCAAGACTCACACGGAATCAAGACTCACACGGAATCAAGACTCACACGGAATCAAGACTCACACGGAATCAAGACTCACACGGAATCAAGACATAACACGGAATCAAGACATAACACGGAATCAAGACTCACACGGAATCAAGACATAACACGGAATCAAGACATAACACGGAATCAAGACATAACACGGAATCAAGACATAACACGGAATCAAGACTCACACGGAATCGACATAACACGGAATCAAGACACGCACGGAATCAAGACATCAAGATAAATATATTTAATCAAGATAATCAAGATAATCAAGATAATCGGAATCAAGATAAATATATTTATCAAATAGATAAATAGATCAAGACATAACACGGAATCAAGACACGCACGGAATGTACGGAATCAAGACACATTGGAATCAAGACACACGCACAGAGATAAAACATTTTTATTAAATTTTTTAAAAATTTTAAATTTTAAACATCAAATTTTATTAAAATTTTAATAAAAAATTTGTTTTTAAATTTAAAATTTTTAATAAAATTTTAAACATCAAAGGAATGTGTTGCTACTTGTTTGTCAATAAACTGTTTTAAATTTGTTAACGTGAGAACTGCCAGAAGGTCCAGAGAATCCAGAGAATCTATGGAAAGTAATGCTGCTACAGGAGAGGGATCTGTGCCCTGTAATTGCAATCGTTTCGACAAGCTCGAACGCAGCCTGATCATCAAGATTAAGAACACGGCCTATCCGACTAGGCCGAGTAGACTCTAGTCTTGTTACTAGTTCAAAGTAAGTACATTTCTAACTTGTATAAAGAAGAAGTAACCTTTTTTTCAACCTATGGGAGACAAATCATTGAATATGCAGCCCCAGCCTGGTTTCCAACAGAGCTGAGAGTTATGAGTTACATAACTTCTGGAAAAACTACTTGAGCAATTGAGATGGTTGAGAGGTGGGACCAAAGATCTGAAGGTCAAACCTAGCAAACACAACTAGGTGAATACAACTAGGTGAGAACAAACTTACAAACACCCACAGTTGTAGATGCAAACTCCATTCATAATTTTAAAAGTTGATATGACAGAGAAATAGACCAGGAATCATTGCTTTAAACAACCGGCGGCTATAATGCCAACGTTCAAAAACTGTTGCTCGTTCCTGTAAGTAGAAATAGGTGAGTACACAGAGATATGAAACATGTATGTGTTCCTTCTAGACTAACAATCGGGGATTCCTGGATCGAAACCCGGACAGGCAGGAATGAAATTAAGGTGGCGTTTCCTATCACCTAATGCCTCTTTTCTCCGAGCAGTAACAGGGATCCAGGAGTTGTGAGCTTCTTGTAGGATTGCATCCTGGTGAGGGTTAGGTCAGGGTCAGTTTAGGTGTTTGATCTTGCGAGGTGGGTGTTGGTTAGGTTAGGTTAGGATAGATAGGTTAAGTTTGGTTAGGCTAGTTAGGTTAGGATAGTTAGGTTAGGTTAAGTTAGGTTAGAATAGTTTGGTTAGGTTAGTTTAGGTTTGGTTTAGTTAGACTAGGTTATTTAGGTTAGGTTAGGTTTAAGTGTAGGTTAGGTTAGGTTTAGATTAGGTTAGGTTAGATTAGGTTTGGCTATAGATTGTGGTAGGTCAAGGATTGTGGTTAGGGAAGGGTATAGGTTAGGCTTGGTTAGGTTAGGAAATAGGCCAGGAGTTATTGCTATAAAAAAACGACGGCTTAAAAGGCAGACTCTAAGATTAATGCTCGATCCTCCTGACAAAAATAGGTGAGTACACATAAATATATAACATGAATGATGTGTTCCTTCTCGACTCACAATATGGGATTCCAGGGTTCGAATCGCGGTCGGGCAGGGCTGTAATTGTTCGTAGCGTTTCCTATCACCTAATGCACCAATTCACCTAGCAGTAAATAGGTATCCAGGAGTTGGTGACCCACTGGCATCCTGGTGAATGAGGGTTAGTTTGACCTTGTGAGGTGGCGTTTTCGAGACCACTATACAAGCCTAACATGCATATATATAGACTGCCTGTCTCCCGACTTAAAGAAGTTATATGTACTGTCAATGAAGCCTAAGAGAGCATAATCCAAGGCCTAAGAGTAGTCATTCGTTCTTTGAAGAGGATTGTTTAGGTTCTTTAAATACCAGCGTGTGGCATTTATGAGCAATTTGTGCGAGATCAATGGCATCCAAACATTTCCATGTTGGTGCAAAAGTCCACTTTTGGTTTGTTTGTTTGACTAAATAGTTGCTATAAGTATTATCATTAATGGAGAATTGGCTGGTATGTGTGAGTATCCTCCGCCACAGTTACCATTATCATCACTCACTGACAAGTTATTGGTTACCACTTGTATACAATAACAACGGCCATACTACCACTTAAAGGACACTGCTTCTCGTTCCATTAGCCAAGTTAAGCAACTTTCAATTTGGTTAGTAATTGGATGGGTAACCTGCCTGGTAACACCAACTGCTAGTGCTGCTGATGGCATTCATATTTGGACAGTCCCTGTGGATCAGTGGCAAGGCACTCATCTCGCGCTTCTCAAGCGATTTCGCCTTGGTTCATATCCTGTCTAGCCGGGAAGAGCGGATTGACTAGGCACCAATCCTTAACTGAACGATTCTCTTCACGAAGCAGTGAGTAGGTACCTGGTTGTTAAACGGTTTGTCGGGTTGTGTTCCAGAAAAAAATAACAATGAGTTTGTGTGTACTCACCTAATTGTACTCACCTTATTGTGATTGCGGGGGTTGAGATCTGGCTCTTTGGTCCCGCCTCACAACCGTCAATCAACAGGTGTACAGGTTGGAGCCTATTGGGCTCTATCATATCTACACTTGAAATTGTGCATGGAGTCAGCCTCCACCACATCACTTCCTAATGCATTCCATTTGTCAACCACTCTGACACTAAAAAAAGTTATTTCTAATAACTCTGTGGCTCATTTGGGCACTCAGTTTCCACCTGTGTCCCCTAGTGCGTGTGCCCTTATGTTAAATAGCCTGTCTTTATCTACCCTATCAATTCCCTTGAGAATCTTTAATGTGGTGATCATGTGCCCCCTAACTCTTCTGTCTTCCAACGAAGTGAGGCTTGATTCCCGTAGTCGCTCCTCGTAGCTCATACCTTTTACCTCGGGTACTAGTGTGGTGGCAAACCTTTGAATCTTTTCCAGTTTAGTCTTATGCTTGACTACATATGGACCCGATGCTGGAGCTGCATACTCTAGGATTGGTCTGACATATTTGGTATATAACGTTCTGAAAGTTTCCTTTCAGTGAGTGTGTGTGTGTGTTTTTGTGTGTGCGCGTGCGCGCGCGGGCAAGAATGTCGCACTTTGAAATATGTACCTATGATTATTAAAGTATACCATTCGAGAAAAAAAATGTATACCTATTTATTAGTCCATTCTCTCTCTCTGCCTGCCTGCCTACTAAAACTTGTCCACTCAATATGATGTTGAATATCTATCCCCAATGGTCCTTTACCGTTAATTAAAACATTATTAAGCAAATAAAGTCAACTACAAATCTCTACACCTTTTTAAGTACGTATTTTCCTTCTAACATGAATCACTATAACTCATATACTTACATCAGTTCGAAACACTTTTCTTATTCCTTCCTGAACACCTTTCCATATATAACCTATCTCCAAAAATTATTATCATAATCACTAAACTGGCAACCCCATGCCATTCAGTCCCCTCATTCCCCCCTCTGCTGCTCCCTCGGCCCCCCCTACCAACATCCTACCCCCCAACCGAGGCTCAAACATAACTACCCTCACCAAAGACCACCCTCCCCCCCCCACCCCGCCCACTGCCCACCAGAGAAAATGGCCGCCACAACGCTATACTTACCCAGCCAAACCGTTCGTTCGCCTATGTACTATTTATTGTTGAAAAAAAAACTATAGAATAAAACAAACCGGATTTTCATTCCCTAGTAAAATATTATATATATATATATATATATATATATATATATATATATATATATATATATATATATATATATATATATATATATATATATATATATATATATATATATATATATATATATATATATATATATATATATATATATATATATATATATAAAACGAGGCCTAAATTAGCACATATTAGGTATTGGATTGTTTGATTCACAAACTCATTTAGACACACACCACACTAAATATTATTTAATACATACCATTAAACACACACACACACACACACACACACACACACACACACACACACACACACACACACACAAACACACACACACACACGTCAGTTTGCCTAAATTCTCCAATATTCGTTCATGAAACCGCGTCACTGGACTGCAACCTCATCGAATAAGCTGTCATGTATTTCTAACTGTCAACACAAACTCACAACTTCACACGTCAATCATTGCAAATGTTGGTAAATAGACACTGACTAACCTTACTACGAGATATAAATACAAGTGCCAAATTTTATTCAAAAGGCAACTCCAGCGTGGCCTAGTCGGATAGAACATGTTCTTAATCCGAATAGACCTGCGTTCGAGCCTGTCGGAATGGTTGCAAGTACAGGGCACAGATTTCTCTGTGTGTCCCCTCCTGTAGGAGCATCAGTTTCGATAGATTCTCTGGATAGCCGAAGATTGATTGACTGACCCCTTGGAATGTGGGGAAGGGTTGAAGTCCGGGGGCCCACGGACGGATACCTGGATCCACTGACCTCGGGCAGGTCTTTCAATCCACCTGGATTTCAGGTGGGGAAAAGGGAGGCAATTTGGGTCGACACAAATAGCTTCCTGGACCCAAAACCCCAAAGACACCCGGACAATCAAGACGCACACGGCCTCAAGACACACACGGACTCAAGACACACACGGACTCAAGACACACACGGACTCAAGACACACACGGACTTAAGACACACACGGACTCAAGACACACACGGACTCAAGACACACACGGACTCAAGACACACACGGACTCAAGACACACATGGACGATCCCAAGGTGGAGATAAGGGAGGCAATTTGAGGGGACACAAATTGCATCCTGGACTCAAAACCCCAGGGACACGGACACGGACACTCATAGACCACGGACACATACGGAATCAATACACACTCACACGGAATCAAGACACACGGACTCAACACACACACGGTTTCAAGACACACACGGACTCAAGACACACACGGACTCAAGACACACACGGACTCAAGACACACACGGACTCAAGACACACGGAATCAAGATTCACACGGAATCAAGACACACACGGACTCAAGACACACACGGACTCAAGACACACACGGACTCAAGACACACACGGACTCAAGACACACACGGACACTGACACGATCCCAAGGTGGAGATAACGGAGGCAATATGAGGGGACACAAATGGCCTCCTGGACTCAAAACCCCAGGGACACGGACACTGACACTGACACTCATAGACTATGACGGAATCAAGACTCACACGGAATCAAGACACACACGGAATCAAGACACACACGGAATCAAGACACACACGGAATCAAGACTCACACGGAATCAAGACTCACACGGAATCAAGACACACACGGAATCAAGACTCACACGGAATCAAGACTCACACGGAATCAAGACTCACACGGAATCAAGACTCACACGGAATCAAGACTCACACGGAATCAAGACTCACACGGAATCAAGACTCACACGGAATCAAGACTCACACGGAATCAAGACATAACACGGAATCAAGACATAACACGGAATCAAGACTCACACGGAATCAAGACATAACACGGAATCAAGACATAACACGGAATCAAGACATAACACGGAATCAAGACATAACACGGAATCAAGACTCACACGGAATCGACATAACACGGAATCAAGACACGCACGGAATCAAGACATCAAGATAAATATATTTAATCAAGATAATCAAGATAATCAAGATAATCGGAATCAAGATAAATATATTTATCAAATAGATAAATAGATCAAGACATAACACGGAATCAAGACACGCACGGAATGTACGGAATCAAGACACATTGGAATCAAGACACACGCACAGAGATAAAACATTTTTATTAAATTTTTTAAAAATTTTAAATTTTAAACATCAAATTTTATTAAAATTTTAATAAAAAATTTGTTTTTAAATTTAAAATTTTTAATAAAATTTTAAACATCAAAGGAATGTGTTGCTACTTGTTTGTCAATAAACTGTTTTAAATTTGTTAACGTGAGAACTGCCAGAAGGTCCAGAGAATCCAGAGAATCTATGGAAAGTAATGCTGCTACAGGAGAGGGATCTGTGCCCTGTAATTGCAATCGTTTCGACAAGCTCGAACGCAGCCTGATCATCAAGATTAAGAACACGGCCTATCCGACTAGGCCGAGTAGACTCTAGTCTTGTTACTAGTTCAAAGTAAGTACATTTCTAACTTGTATAAAGAAGAAGTAACCTTTTTTTCAACCTATGGGAGACAAATCATTGAATATGCAGCCCCAGCCTGGTTTCCAACAGAGCTGAGAGTTATGAGTTACATAACTTCTGGAAAAACTACTTGAGCAATTGAGATGGTTGAGAGGTGGGACCAAAGATCTGAAGGTCAAACCTAGCAAACACAACTAGGTGAATACAACTAGGTGAGAACAAACTTACAAACACCCACAGTTGTAGATGCAAACTCCATTCATAATTTTAAAAGTTGATATGACAGAGAAATAGACCAGGAATCATTGCTTTAAACAACCGGCGGCTATAATGCCAACGTTCAAAAACTGTTGCTCGTTCCTGTAAGTAGAAATAGGTGAGTACACAGAGATATGAAACATGTATGTGTTCCTTCTAGACTAACAATCGGGGATTCCTGGATCGAAACCCGGACAGGCAGGAATGAAATTAAGGTGGCGTTTCCTATCACCTAATGCCTCTTTTCTCCGAGCAGTAACAGGGATCCAGGAGTTGTGAGCTTCTTGTAGGATTGCATCCTGGTGAGGGTTAGGTCAGGGTCAGTTTAGGTGTTTGATCTTGCGAGGTGGGTGTTGGTTAGGTTAGGTTAGGATAGATAGGTTAAGTTTGGTTAGGCTAGTTAGGTTAGGATAGTTAGGTTAGGTTAAGTTAGGTTAGAATAGTTTGGTTAGGTTAGTTTAGGTTTGGTTTAGTTAGACTAGGTTATTTAGGTTAGGTTAGGTTTAAGTGTAGGTTAGGTTAGGTTTAGATTAGGTTAGGTTAGATTAGGTTTGGCTATAGATTGTGGTAGGTCAAGGATTGTGGTTAGGGAAGGGTATAGGTTAGGCTTGGTTAGGTTAGGAAATAGGCCAGGAGTTATTGCTATAAAAAAACGACGGCTTAAAAGGCAGACTCTAAGATTAATGCTCGATCCTCCTGACAAAAATAGGTGAGTACACATAAATATATAACATGAATGATGTGTTCCTTCTCGACTCACAATATGGGATTCCAGGGTTCGAATCGCGGTCGGGCAGGGCTGTAATTGTTCGTAGCGTTTCCTATCACCTAATGCACCAATTCACCTAGCAGTAAATAGGTATCCAGGAGTTGGTGACCCACTGGCATCCTGGTGAATGAGGGTTAGTTTGACCTTGTGAGGTGGCGTTTTCGAGACCACTATACAAGCCTAACATGCATATATATAGACTGCCTGTCTCCCGACTTAAAGAAGTTATATGTACTGTCAATGAAGCCTAAGAGAGCATAATCCAAGGCCTAAGAGTAGTCATTCGTTCTTTGAAGAGGATTGTTTAGGTTCTTTAAATACCAGCGTGTGGCATTTATGAGCAATTTGTGCGAGATCAATGGCATCCAAACATTTCCATGTTGGTGCAAAAGTCCACTTTTGGTTTGTTTGTTTGACTAAATAGTTGCTATAAGTATTATCATTAATGGAGAATTGGCTGGTATGTGTGAGTATCCTCCGCCACAGTTACCATTATCATCACTCACTGACAAGTTATTGGTTACCACTTGTATACAATAACAACGGCCATACTACCACTTAAAGGACACTGCTTCTCGTTCCATTAGCCAAGTTAAGCAACTTTCAATTTGGTTAGTAATTGGATGGGTAACCTGCCTGGTAACACCAACTGCTAGTGCTGCTGATGGCATTCATATTTGGACAGTCCCTGTGGATCAGTGGCAAGGCACTCATCTCGCGCTTCTCAAGCGATTTCGCCTTGGTTCATATCCTGTCTAGCCGGGAAGAGCGGATTGACTAGGCACCAATCCTTAACTGAACGATTCTCTTCACGAAGCAGTGAGTAGGTACCTGGTTGTTAAACGGTTTGTCGGGTTGTGTTCCAGAAAAAAATAACAATGAGTTTGTGTGTACTCACCTAATTGTACTCACCTTATTGTGATTGCGGGGGTTGAGATCTGGCTCTTTGGTCCCGCCTCACAACCGTCAATCAACAGGTGTACAGGTTGGAGCCTATTGGGCTCTATCATATCTACACTTGAAATTGTGCATGGAGTCAGCCTCCACCACATCACTTCCTAATGCATTCCATTTGTCAACCACTCTGACACTAAAAAAAGTTATTTCTAATAACTCTGTGGCTCATTTGGGCACTCAGTTTCCACCTGTGTCCCCTAGTGCGTGTGCCCTTATGTTAAATAGCCTGTCTTTATCTACCCTATCAATTCCCTTGAGAATCTTTAATGTGGTGATCATGTGCCCCCTAACTCTTCTGTCTTCCAACGAAGTGAGGCTTGATTCCCGTAGTCGCTCCTCGTAGCTCATACCTTTTACCTCGGGTACTAGTGTGGTGGCAAACCTTTGAATCTTTTCCAGTTTAGTCTTATGCTTGACTACATATGGACCCGATGCTGGAGCTGCATACTCTAGGATTGGTCTGACATATTTGGTATATAACGTTCTGAAAGTTTCCTTTCAGTGAGTGTGTGTGTGTGTTTTTGTGTGTGCGCGTGCGCGCGCGGGCAAGAATGTCGCACTTTGAAATATGTACCTATGATTATTAAAGTATACCATTCGAGAAAAAAAATGTATACCTATTTATTAGTCCATTCTCTCTCTCTGCCTGCCTGCCTACTAAAACTTGTCCACTCAATATGATGTTGAATATCTATCCCCAATGGTCCTTTACCGTTAATTAAAACATTATTAAGCAAATAAAGTCAACTACAAATCTCTACACCTTTTTAAGTACGTATTTTCCTTCTAACATGAATCACTATAACTCATATACTTACATCAGTTCGAAACACTTTTCTTATTCCTTCCTGAACACCTTTCCATATATAACCTATCTCCAAAAATTATTATCATAATCACTAAACTGGCAACCCCATGCCATTCAGTCCCCCCACCCCTCATTCCCCCCTCTGCTGCTCCCTCGGCCCCCCCTACCAACATCCTACCCCCCAACCGAGGCTCAAACATAACAACCCTCACCAAAGACCACCCTCCCCCCCCCACCCCGCCCACTGCCCACCAGAGAAAATGGCCGCCACAACGCTATACTTACCCAGCCAAACCGTTCGTTCGCCTATGTACTATTTATTGTTGAAAAAAAAAACCATAGAATAAAACAAACCGGATTTTCATTCCCTAGTAAAATATTATATATATATATATATATATATATATATATATATATATATATATATATATATATATATATATATATATATATATATATATATATATATATATATATATATATATATATATATGTGTGTGTATATCACGAAAATAAACACGTGATTAAGAATGTGACAATGTCAGACCACGGAGGAAAAATGAAACAGGAAATTTCCTTAAGTACTTTCGTATATTAAATGAAGACCTTCTGAAGATGTATTTAATATACGAAAGTACTTAAGGAAATTTCCTGTTTCATTTTTCCTCCGTGGTCTGACATTGTCATATATATATATATATATATATATATATATATATATATATATATATATATATATATATATATATATATATATATATATATATATATATATATATATATATATATATATAAAACGAGGCCTAAATTAGCACATATTAGGTATTGGATTGTTTGATTCACAAACTCATTTAGACACACACCACACTAAATATTATTTAATACATACCATTAAACACACACACACACACACACACACACACACACACACACACACACACACACACACACACACAAACACACACACACACACGTCAGTTTGCCTAAATTCTCCAATATTCGTTCATGAAACCGCGTCACTGGACTGCAACCTCATCGAATAAGCTGTCATGTATTTCTAACTGTCAACACAAACTCACAACTTCACACGTCAATCATTGCAAATGTTGGTAAATAGACACTGACTAACCTTACTACGAGATATAAATACAAGTGCCAAATTTTATTCAAAAGGCAACTCCAGCGTGGCCTAGTCGGATAGAACATGTTCTTAATCCGAATAGACCTGCGTTCGAGCCTGTCGGAATGGTTGCAAGTACAGGGCACAGATTTCTCTGTGTGTCCCCTCCTGTAGGAGCATCAGTTTCGATAGATTCTCTGGATAGCCGAAGATTGATTGACTGACCCCTTGGAATGTGGGGAAGGGTTGAAGTCCGGGGGCCCACGGACGGATACCTGGATCCACTGACCTCGGGCAGGTCTTTCAATCCACCTGGATTTCAGGTGGGGAAAAGGGAGGCAATTTGGGTCGACACAAATAGCTTCCTGGACCCAAAACCCCAAAGACACCCGGACAATCAAGACGCACACGGCCTCAAGACACACACGGACTCAAGACACACACGGACTCAAGACACACACGGACTCAAGACACACACGGACTCAAGACACACACGGACATAAGACACACACGGACTCAAGACACACACGGACTCAAGACACACACGGACTTAAGACACACACGGACTCAAGACACACACGGACTCAAGACACACACGGACTCAAGACACACACGGACTCAAGACACACATGGACGATCCCAAGGTGGAGATAAGGGAGGCAATTTGAGGGGACACAAATTGCATCCTGGACTCAAAACCCCAGGGACACGGACACGGACACTCATAGACCACGGACACATACGGAATCAATACACACTCACACGGAATCAAGACACACGGACTCAACACACACACGGTCTCAAGACACACACGGACTCAAGACACACACGGACTCAAGACACACACGGACTCAAGACACACACGGACTCAAGACACACGGAATCAAGACTCACACGGAATCAAGACACACACGGACTCAAGACACACACGGACTCAAGACACACACGGACTCAAGACACACACGGACTCAAGACACACACGGACACTGACACGATCCCAAGGTGGAGATAACGGAGGCAATATGAGGGGACACAAATGGCCTCCTGGACTCAAAACCCCAGGGACACGGACACTGACACTGACACTCATAGACTATGACGGAATCAAGACTCACACGGAATCAAGACACACACGGAATCAAGACACACACGGAATCAAGACACACACGGAATCAAGACTCACACGGAATCAAGACTCACACGGAATCAAGACACACACGGAATCAAGACTCACACGGAATCAAGACTCACACGGAATCAAGACTCACACGGAATCAAGACTCACACGGAATCAAGACTCACACGGAATCAAGACTCACACGGAATCAAGACTCACACGGAATCAAGACTCACACGGAATCAAGACATAACACGGAATCAAGACATAACACGGAATCAAGACTCACACGGAATCAAGACATAACACGGAATCAAGACATAACACGGAATCAAGACATAACACGGAATCAAGACATAACACGGAATCAAGACTCACACGGAATCAAGACATAACACGGAATCGACATAACACGGAATCAAGACACGCACGGAATCAAGACATCAAGATAAATATATTTAATCAAGATAATCAAGATAATCAAGATAATCGGAATCAAGATAAATATATTTATCAAATAGATAAATAGATCAAGACATAACACGGAATCAAGACACGCACGGAATGTACGGAATCAAGACACATTGGAATCAAGACACACGCACAGAGATAAAACATTTTTATTAAATTTTTTAAAAATTTTAAATTTTAAACATCAAATTTTATTAAAATTTTAATAAAAAATTTGTTTTTAAATTTAAAATTTTTAATAAAATTTTAAACATCAAAGGAATGTGTTGCTACTTGTTTGTCAATAAACTGTTTTAAATTTGTTAACGTGAGAACTGCCAGAAGGTCCAGAGAATCCAGAGAATCTATGGAAAGTAATGCTGCTACAGGAGAGGGATCTGTGCCCTGTAATTGCAATCGTTTCGACAAGCTCGAACGCAGCCTGATCATCAAGATTAAGAACACGGCCTATCCGACTAGGCCGAGTAGACTCTAGTCTTGTTACTAGTTCAAAGTAAGTACATTTCTAACTTGTATAAAGAAGAAGTAACCTTTTTTTCAACCTATGGGAGACAAATCATTGAATATGCAGCCCCAGCCTGGTTTCCAACAGAGCTGAGAGTTATGAGTTACATAACTTCTGGAAAAACTACTTGAGCAATTGAGATGGTTGAGAGGTGGGACCAAAGATCTGAAGGTCAAACCTAGCAAACACAACTAGGTGAATACAACTAGGTGAGAACAAACTTACAAACACCCACAGTTGTAGATGCAAACTCCATTCATAATTTTAAAAGTTGATATGACAGAGAAATAGACCAGGAATCATTGCTTTAAACAACCGGCGGCTATAATGCCAACGTTCAAAAACTGTTGCTCGTTCCTGTAAGTAGAAATAGGTGAGTACACAGAGATATGAAACATGTATGTGTTCCTTCTAGACTAACAATCGGGGATTCCTGGATCGAAACCCGGACAGGCAGGAATGAAATTAAGGTGGCGTTTCCTATCACCTAATGCCTCTTTTCTCCGAGCAGTAACAGGGATCCAGGAGTTGTGAGCTTCTTGTAGGATTGCATCCTGGTGAGGGTTAGGTCAGGGTCAGTTTAGGTGTTTGATCTTGCGAGGTGGGTGTTGGTTAGGTTAGGTTAGGATAGATAGGTTAAGTTTGGTTAGGCTAGTTAGGTTAGGATAGTTAGGTTAGGTTAAGTTAGGTTAGAATAGTTTGGTTAGGTTAGTTTAGGTTTGGTTTAGTTAGACTAGGTTATTTAGGTTAGGTTAGGTTTAAGTGTAGGTTAGGTTAGGTTTAGATTAGGTTAGGTTAGATTAGGTTTGGCTATAGATTGTGGTAGGTCAAGGATTGTGGTTAGGGAAGGGTATAGGTTAGGCTTGGTTAGGTTAGGAAATAGGCCAGGAGTTATTGCTATAAAAAAACGACGGCTTAAAAGGCAGACTCTAAGATTAATGCTCGATCCTCCTGACAAAAATAGGTGAGTACACATAAATATATAACATGAATGATGTGTTCCTTCTCGACTCACAATATGGGATTCCAGGGTTCGAATCGCGGTCGGGCAGGGCTGTAATTGTTCGTAGCGTTTCCTATCACCTAATGCACCAATTCACCTAGCAGTAAATAGGTATCCAGGAGTTGGTGACCCACTGGCATCCTGGTGAATGAGGGTTAGTTTGACCTTGTGAGGTGGCGTTTTCGAGACCACTATACAAGCCTAACATGCATATATATAGACTGCCTGTCTCCCGACTTAAAGAAGTTATATGTACTGTCAATGAAGCCTAAGAGAGCATAATCCAAGGCCTAAGAGTAGTCATTCGTTCTTTGAAGAGGATTGTTTAGGTTCTTTAAATACCAGCGTGTGGCATTTATGAGCAATTTGTGCGAGATCAATGGCATCCAAACATTTCCATGTTGGTGCAAAAGTCCACTTTTGGTTTGTTTGTTTGACTAAATAGTTGCTATAAGTATTATCATTAATGGAGAATTGGCTGGTATGTGTGAGTATCCTCCGCCACAGTTACCATTATCATCACTCACTGACAAGTTATTGGTTACCACTTGTATACAATAACAACGGCCATACTACCACTTAAAGGACACTGCTTCTCGTTCCATTAGCCAAGTTAAGCAACTTTCAATTTGGTTAGTAATTGGATGGGTAACCTGCCTGGTAACACCAACTGCTAGTGCTGCTGATGGCATTCATATTTGGACAGTCCCTGTGGATCAGTGGCAAGGCACTCATCTCGCGCTTCTCAAGCGATTTCGCCTTGGTTCATATCCTGTCTAGCCGGGAAGAGCGGATTGACTAGGCACCAATCCTTAACTGAACGATTCTCTTCACGAAGCAGTGAGTAGGTACCTGGTTGTTAAACGGTTTGTCGGGTTGTGTTCCAGAAAAAAATAACAATGAGTTTGTGTGTACTCACCTAATTGTACTCACCTTATTGTGATTGCGGGGGTTGAGATCTGGCTCTTTGGTCCCGCCTCACAACCGTCAATCAACAGGTGTACAGGTTGGAGCCTATTGGGCTCTATCATATCTACACTTGAAATTGTGCATGGAGTCAGCCTCCACCACATCACTTCCTAATGCATTCCATTTGTCAACCACTCTGACACTAAAAAAAGTTATTTCTAATAACTCTGTGGCTCATTTGGGCACTCAGTTTCCACCTGTGTCCCCTAGTGCGTGTGCCCTTATGTTAAATAGCCTGTCTTTATCTACCCTATCAATTCCCTTGAGAATCTTTAATGTGGTGATCATGTGCCCCCTAACTCTTCTGTCTTCCAACGAAGTGAGGCTTGATTCCCGTAGTCGCTCCTCGTAGCTCATACCTTTTACCTCGGGTACTAGTGTGGTGGCAAACCTTTGAATCTTTTCCAGTTTAGTCTTATGCTTGACTACATATGGACCCGATGCTGGAGCTGCATACTCTAGGATTGGTCTGACATATTTGGTATATAACGTTCTGAAAGTTTCCTTTCAGTGAGTGTGTGTGTGTGTTTTTGTGTGTGCGCGTGCGCGCGCGGGCAAGAATGTCGCACTTTGAAATATGTACCTATGATTATTAAAGTATACCATTCGAGAAAAAAAATGTATACCTATTTATTAGTCCATTCTCTCTCTCTGCCTGCCTGCCTACTAAAACTTGTCCACTCAATATGATGTTGAATATCTATCCCCAATGGTCCTTTACCGTTAATTAAAACATTATTAAGCAAATAAAGTCAACTACAAATCTCTACACCTTTTTAAGTACGTATTTTCCTTCTAACATGAATCACTATAACTCATATACTTACATCAGTTCGAAACACTTTTCTTATTCCTTCCTGAACACCTTTCCATATATAACCTATCTCCAAAAATTATTATCATAATCACTAAACTGGCAACCCCATGCCATTCAGTCCCCCCACCCCTCATTCCCCCCTCTGCTGCTCCCTCGGCCCCCCCTACCAACATCCTACCCCCCAACCGAGGCTCAAACATAACTACCCTCACCAAAGACCACCCTCCCCCCCCCCACCCCGCCCACTGCCCACCAGAGAAAATGGCCGCCACAACGCTATACTTACCCAGCCAAACCGTTCGTTCGCCTATGTACTATTTATTGTTGAAAAAAAAACTATAGAATAAAACAAACCGGATTTTCATTCCCTAGTAAAATATTATATATATATATATATATATATATATATATATATATATATATATATATATATATATATATATATATATATATATATATATATATATATATATATATATATATAAAACGAGCCTAAATTAGCACATATTAGGTATTGGATTGTTTGGATTCACAAACTCATTTAGACACACACCACACTAAATATTATTTAATACATACCATTAAACACACACACACACACACACACACACACACACACACACACACACACACACACACACACACGTCAGTTTGACTAAATTCTCCAATATTCGTTCATGAAACCGCGTCACTGGACTGCAACCTCATCGAATAAGCTGTCATGTATTTCTAACTGTCAACACAAACTCACAACTTCACACGTCAATCATTGCAAATGTTGGTAAATAGACACTGACTAACCTTACTACGAGATATAAATACAAGTGCCAAATTTTATTCAAAAGGCAACTCCAGCGTGGCCTAGTCGGATAGAACATGTTCTTAATCCGAATAGACCTGCGTTCGAGCCTGTCGGAATGGTTGCAAGTACAGGGCACAGATTTCTCTGTGTGTCCCCTCCTGTAGGAGCATCAGTTTCGATAGATTCTCTGGATAGCCGAAGATTGATTGACTGACCCCTTGGAATGTGGGGAAGGGTTGAAGTCCGGGGGCCCACGGACGGATACCTGGATCCACTGACCTCGGGCAGGTCTTTCAATCCACCTGGATTTCAGGTGGGGAGAAGGGAGGCAATTT